>NC_092374.1:26212640-26513265 GCF_030028105.1 Mobula birostris | reverse complement strand
TCAGCGGGATATCTTGTTCCCTTCTGAAAGGTACTGGGTTTACAAATAGTAAAGGCACTGCTCCAGAGCTTCCTTCATCCTGGAAATTTAATTTGGTGATGAAGTTGGAGTGGATGGAAATTAGCAATGAAGCACCAAATGATGCAGCGTACATCACATAAAACAATTCCCGCATGAATGATATCCATGCTTCTTTAAGAATATTTAGTTTTGAAGAATCATGTTCGGCATGGAGGTAGCAAGTAAGCTGCATTCTCTCCTGATTCCAAAGTTTCATACTGACCTAGTTACAAAACAAAACCCTATCACTGGTCACAGTGTTTAATGTAAAATTGTGAACAGGAAGGGGGGGTGGGGAAGGACAGAAAAAAAAGCAGTTCAGTTTGAATTTAATGCTCTGAAATCTGATGATAGTAATTAAAATTAAAAGGCTGGAATTGTCTAAGCAGTTCCAATTGTTATTGCACAGTGGCAAGTTGGCTTGTCTGAATGGGAAATGAGTTGTTGCTAAGCTGTCAGACGAGTGATTTTGCTTTATAGGCTTGTAAGAGAACATTGCCGTGAATAGAAATTTAGATTGGTTGCACTTAAGAGAAATCAGAGAAAGGGCCTTTTGGCCTCAAAATGTCATAAATTTCATCAATAAAAAGAATAGCAATTGCTATTAGTCCCCTTTTTATGCTACAAGATTCTGTGTTGGCAGCTCGCATCACTTTTCTGTATTTTGTTTTGCTTCTCAGAATGACATACCCGTCCCCGTAACTCCCATCGTGACATGGAGGAGTAAATACATCCATCTCTATTAGGTTGTCATGCCCATTTTCAAGAACTGCCTGCTTTGCTAATTTTCTATGTGTAGAAATGAGATATAAAAATGTTAAAGGAGTCCGGGGAAGCATTTACCATCAGCATCGTAAACAGCAATCAGGGAACAAGATATACACTCAGTGTCCACTTTATTAGCTACAGGAGTGGAACCCGGTGTGGTCTGCTGCTGCTGTAGCCCATCCACATTAAGGTTTGATGTGCTGTGCATTCAGAAATGCTCTTCTGCACACCACTGTTGGTAGTGCATGGTTATATGAGTTACTTTTACCTTCCTGTCAGCTTGAAGCGGGTCTGGCCATTCTCCTCTGACCCCTCTCATTAACAAGGTGTTTTCACCCACAGAAATGCCGTTCACTGGATGTTTTTGTTTTTTTGCCTTATTCTCTGTAAACTCTAGAGACAGTTGTGCAGGAAAATTCCAGGAATTCAGCAGTTTCTTATATACTCAAAGCTCCCCATCTGCCACCAACATGGTCAAAGAAAAAATAAATCTGAGTCACATTTCTTCCCCGTCCTCATGTTTGATCTGAACTACAACTGAACTTTTGACTACGTCTGCATGCTTTTATGCATTGAGTTGCTGCCATATGATTGATTGATTCGATATTTGCAATAAAGAGCAAGTGACAGGTGTACCTAATAAAGTGACAACTGAGTGTACATAAAAGCAAGTAACAGGTAAACTACATTTGAATGAGTTACATTCCAATAATGCTAGCAAAAATGCAACCACCTGTTACACAGGATTTTAAAAAAGCACACGTCCCCTGCCATTGCAACACATTCTCACGTGAGGTCATTAAAAATGAAACTTGCTGTTTATTTTAACAGAATATGTGGAGTTGTGGTAATTGCCAAGACAGGTCACAACTTATCCCTGACATAGTTACCCCCAAGACACCTGGCCAGCTTTGTTAGTGGAGGTAAATGTCCAAGGAGTACACAGTTATTCATAGATTTCACATGGTTTCTGAAAAGAAAACTTACTTTTTCAGTCAAGTGAAACACCAAGGCAGTGATGATGACAGTTTATTGTGATGCACCTAAACATCTGGCCATGAGAGATGGATCCACATGATTAAATGGGATGCCACAGCCCTACATTTCTTTTCCCTTCACGCATTACCCAACATGGATGACTATCCTCATCAAAATAAAACCCATAATGCCTTTCTGCTTCGCATTCTCATCAGTATCTGCCAAGTTTAGAATTGTTTACAAGTTTTAGCAGTGAATGTGAATGCACATCTGCCAGTTCTCTTGACACATAAGTATGCTCTTGGGTGTAGATGACATAAATAGCTATGCCAGTGAGCCAATCCATTTCCAATCCAGATTACATCCAAGGAAAAACTACTAGGAAGGTTTTCAGTTTTCCTTGTAATTATCATATCTCGGTGAGAATGTTTTGCTTTTTAATTTTTTTCTCCTCTGAATGATCAGGAGTACTTTTGAAATGGAAAGTTGTGGGTTAAATTAATTTAGCATTTAACATGATGCTCAGGTACTATATAAAGTTAATGCCGCATTTCCAAAGATTTAACACTCAACTGAGAAACAGACAATAGCCTTGTCAGACATTCATGTGGATTGCTTTGGGAGTATTCAAAGAAAAGCAAGCAGATTTCCCTGACTCATGTTTACCTTTGGTTTGTTAGTGTGTATACCATAATCAGGCCATACAGTAACTTTATAGCCATTCAAAGTCATTGCAGTTGAGCAATCAGCAATATGTCTCTGAGTATGTTTTACAGTGTAGGTGATTGCAAACACCCCAGTGCTGGAGGTTAACTGCACATAGATACTGATTATTTGTCTATTTTAAACATTATTTCTGGAAATACATAAATCAGTCACGTCATTTGTTAGTTATTAAAACTCATTGTGAGCAGTTTGGCATAGGTAGACTGGATAACCAGAGAATTTTTCCCAGGGCAAAATGGCTACTACGACAGGGCATAATTTTAAGATGATTGGAGGAAAGTACAGGGGGGATGTCAGAGGTAAATTCTTTACACAAAGAGCAGTGGGTGTGTGAAACACCCTGCCAGGGATGTTAGCAGAGGCAGATACATTCGAGACATTTTATAAACTCTTAGATGCAGAGGTGCTGGAAAGTTCGTGAATGCTATAGAATTTTTTGCTATTTCTGCATAAATATGACCTAAAATGTGATCAGATCTTCACATAAGTCCTAAAACTAGGTAAAGAAACCAACTTAAACAAATAGCACGACAAAAATTATACTTGTTCATTTATTTGTTAAGAAAAATGATCCAATATTACATGTATTTGTTGGAAAAAGTATGAGTCTCTGGGGTAATGCCTTAACAAAAGCTATTTTGATTCAGGTGTTCAAATCAATGAGATGAGATCGGAGGGGTGGGTTGTAGAGGTGCCCTGCTCTATAAAAAGACACACACCAAGTCATGTTACTGACAGAGCCTGCTCTTAAGAAAGACCTGTTTATGTGCACCATGCCTCGATCAAAACAACTTTCAGAGGACCTTAGAAGAAAAGGCTACAGAAGCATTTCTAAAGAACTGAGTGTTCTTCAGTCCATAGTAAGAGAAATTGTCTACAAATAAAGGAAACTCAGTACTGTTGCTACTCTTCCTAGAAGTGGGCATCCTGCAAAGATCACACCAAGAGCAATGAGGAAGAAAGTGTAAAAGAACCCAAGGGTAACAGCAAAAGAACTGCAGAAATCTCTTGAACTTCTAAAGTGTCTGTGCATGTGTCCAAAATCAAGAAAACATTGAACAAGAATGATGTTCATGAAGGACACCACAGAGGAAACCACTGCTCTCCAAAAACATTGCTGTACATCTCAATTTTGCAAAATACTGCCTAGATGTTCTACAACATTTTTGGGACAATGTTCCATGGACAGATATGAACTTCTTGGCAGAAATACACAATGCTATGTTTGAGGGTGAAAAGGGCAAAGTATACCAATAGCAAAACCTCATCCCAAATGGGAAGCATGGTGGAAGGGGCATCATGGTTTGGGGCTGCTTTGCTGCCTCAGGGACTGGACAGCTTGCAATCGTTGAAGGAACAATAAATTCAAAATTGTATCAAAATATTTTATAGAATATCAGGGTAGAGTGCTTTTCCTGAAACTTAACAGAAATTGCATAATGCAACAAGACGAAGATCTGAAAGACAAGAGTAAATCAACAACAGAAAGGTTTAAAAAGAAGAAAATTTGTGTATCGCAATGGCCAAGTCAAAGTCCTGACCATAACCCTGTGGAAATGTGTGGAAGGACCTGAAGCAAGCAGTTCATGTGAGGAAGCTCGCAGCTGACATGTGAGACTGAATCCCAGAGTTGAAACAGTTTTGTAAGGAGGAATGACCTAAAATTCCTCCAAGCCAATGTGCAGGACTGATCAACAGTTACTGGAACTATTTGGTTGAAGTTATTGCTGTACAAGGGGGTCACGCCAGTTACTGAAAGAAAAGGTTCCCATACTTTTTCCAACAAATACATGTGACACTGAATCATTTTTCTTGATAAATAAATGGACGAGTATAATATTTTTTGTGCTGTTTATTTACTTAGATTCTCTTTATCTAGTTTTAGGACATGTGAAGATCTGATCACATTTTAGGTCATATCTATGCAGAAATAGAGAAATTTCTAAAGGATTCACAAACATTCGAACACCACTGTAGGTACACAAATGATAAAGAAATGGAGGGTAACGTAGGAGTGAAGGGCTATGTTGATCTTAAAGGTAGGTTAAAAGGTTGACACAACATCCTGTACTGTGCTGTAGTCTTCTATGTTCTATGTTCACATCTGCCAGTGACATCAAATTAGTGAGTAATTTATGCTGCTGTTACAGGTTTAATGTGTAAATTGTGAATCCCTGATAGTGAATCAATCAAATAGTGGACAGAGAAATTTCATGAAACACAAGCAGATGACTACATCAGTTACCAGCTGGAGAACCGAAGAGAGATGGGGACATGCAGAACAGTGGTGAGCAGAAATGGAAGCAATTCTCAGGAACCCAGTTAATGCCAGTGTTACTAAAGAGCTTCATGAAGTTTTGTACCGATACCGTCAGTGACAAATTAATGACTTACACCGAAATGTTTGTTGGAAGATTTTTAAAAATTATTGCAATTTCCATTCTCTCATTTTAATGTAAGTTGTTAGGGAGCGCTATTAATCTGTCAGAAATTAAATCTTTTTGAGGAACAAGTGCATTTCGTGATCTCAAGCTGCTTCTAAAGCACTTTACAGCTAATAAAATATTTTTGAAGTGTAGTCACTGCTGGTGTAGAAGAATAATCGTCCACTGATTATCAGCTGTATACATGCATCATTAAGGATGGGCAATAAATGCCTGTCAGTGCCTGCGTCTCATAATTCAATGAAAAAGTAGATATTTATTCCTCATCATTGCTGTAAAGTGGAAATCACATGTTGGAAATCTTTACAAAATTCAATTAGGGACTAAGAGAATGAGAAACTTTTCATGATGTCAAAAGGTATCACACATGATGAATTTTGGAAATTATTGGTTGGCTGATATGTTGTGAAATCAGAAGATTATAGCACAGCAGGAGTGTATGTTGTCCATTGTTGGCTCTTTAGAAGAACTGTGTAATTCAATACAATGTGAATGCAAAGCATAAATTTGTTTATCTATACTTATCATTAGTATTTAATAAACAAAGGCCTTACAACTCAATAGGTCTATGCCAGTATCTAAGCTCCTTTACTAGACCTCCAATTCCCCCTTTTCAAGCAACCACATAAGCATGAGTACCTAGTTCATTATCCTTCAGGGTTTTTCTTTTGCTGCAAAGGACGAACAAAACAATTTAAGATAAGGAAAGTGAGTATCATCGTTAATCACGTTATGCATAAGGGAACCCTGGTTGACAAGAGATTTTGAAACTGGCCAGGAAAAGGAAGGAGGCATACACTGAGTTTCAGCAAGTGGGAATAAGCAAATTCCCCAAGATGCAAAGAAGTGTAGGAGTAGCCTTAAGAGGGAAATCAGGAGGACAAAACGAGGGCATAAGATACATCTGGCAGGCAATGTTAAGGAAATCCTCAGGAGATTTAACAGGCATATGAAGAGTAAAGTGGTGGCCAGGGAGAGAATCTGTCCGCTTTAAGATCAGCATAGCTATATATTTATGGTGTCACATGAGATAGGTGAGATTTGAGTATTTCTCATCAGTTGTCACTGTGGAGAAGATCATGGATGCTAAAGAACTGAGTAGATAAGTAGTGCTGTCTTGAACCCCAAAAAACAACCAGGGAGGAGGTACTGGTGGCATATTGAGGTAAATAAATCCCTTGAGCCTGACCAAATGCATCACTGGATCTGGTGGGAAGGTAGGGCAGAAATTGTGGATGCTTTTGCAGAGATACTTGCTTCAGCTTTTGCCCCAAATGAAGCTCTGGAAAACTGTTATACATTTAGTTAGAAAAGGCAACAAAAACCCATCTGTGAACTATAGGCTGATTAGTCTGATGTCAGTGCTGGGTAAGTTACTAGAAGGGATTCTGAGCGACAGGATCCACCAGCATTTGGATGAACAGAGTCTGATTACGGTCAGTGTGCATGCTTTGTGTATGGGAAACACTGTCTAACAATTCTATTGTTTTTGAAGAGGTAACTAAGAAGTTGTTGAAGTAGGGCAGTGGGCACTGTCTATATGGACTTTAACAATGTCTTTGACAAGATCCCATAAGGTAGCCTAGTCTGGAAGGTTAGATCACAAAAGATCTGGAGAGAGCTCCCTAACTGGATTCATAACTGGAAAGAAGCAGAGGGTGATGGTGGGAGATTGTTTCTCAGACTTGAGGCCTATGACTAGTGGTGTTCCTCAGAAATTGGTGTTGGGACCTTTATTCATTATTGATATAAATGATTTAGATTGAAATGTACAAAGCATTATCAGTAAGTTTGGACAGCATGGTTACAAAGGCATTTCAGGTGTGTGGCATGCAGACCTTCAGTCAGGACATTGAGTATAAAGGTTGAGATGTTATGTTGCACTTGTACCACATGTTAGCGAGGTCACACTTGGAGGATTGTGCACAGTTTTGGTCACCCTACAATAGGAAAGTCATCATCAAGTTGGATAGAGTGCAAAGAGGATTCACAAGAATGTTACCAGTACTCAAGGGCCTCAGTTAAAGGAAGAAGTTAGGGCAAACTAGAACTTTATCCTTTGGAGTGCAGGAGACTGAGAGGTGACATTATAGAGATGTATGAAACTGTGAGAGGCATAGATAAAGCGAATGCACAGTATTTTCCCTAAGCAATGGGAATCAAAATCTAGACAGCTTAGACTTAAGCTGAGGAGGGAAAGATTAAGAAGTTTTCTGAGGGGCAACTTCTACATACAGGCCATGGCACATTCATGGAATGAGCTGCCAGAGAAAGTGGTTGAGGCAGCTACAATAATGACACTTAAAAAGATTTGGATGGGTACATGGATAAGGTGGCGCTTAGAGGGGTAGAGACCAAATGGCAAATGGGATTAGCTTAGGTGAGCATCTTGGTCAGCATAGATAAATTGAGCTAAAGAGGCCATTTTTGTGTTGTGTTACCCCATTACTCTGTGTAATGAAAGCAGAAAACACTGTACACTCACAGCATGTTAGGTAGCATTTTACTATTCAAATTTGATGACCTTTCATCATCATTTACAAAACTTAAAACATTAACTTTATCTTTCTGCACAGGTGCTGCCCCGACCTTCTGAGTACTTCCAGTATTTTTGCTTTATTTCAGGTCTGTAGCATCCTGATCAAGTCTATCTCAACCAGCACTTTAACAGTCACAGTGTGCACCATGCTTAGTATCTCTACTTCCATTCCAGGAAACCAATAAAGCAGCTTAATGAAAAGAAACAACTTTTGGCTTGACACACACCCGCACTGGTTCCTCACTGACTAATTTCTGCCTGTTACTGCAGATTTTCCACTCCACTCCTGTGACCCCCAACCCCTTACATTTCCCACATGTTAACATGAGCTTACTAGTTCATGAGATAAATTACCAAATGAAAGTTGACTGAATGTTTCTATTGAAGGAGGGTCTGAACAGAAACAGCAGAGAGAAACCCAAAATGCTGAAGAGTGGGAATGGAGGCCAAGTAGCACAGTGATTAAATTACAAGAGAAGTATCCAGGTCTCTCAACTGATCAAGAAATATGATTTCAATTCCACCTGGGGAAGCAAGACGCCTGAATGATGAAAGATAATCATGGATGAATTGGAGTGTTGTAAAAATCCATCTGGCTCACTAA
This sequence comes from Mobula birostris, assembly GCF_030028105.1. Classification (NCBI taxonomy): domain Eukaryota; kingdom Metazoa; phylum Chordata; class Chondrichthyes; order Myliobatiformes; family Myliobatidae; genus Mobula; species Mobula birostris. Next base: position 26,505,146 of record NC_092374.1, on the reverse strand, counting down.
TGTCCTTCAGGAGAAGGGATTTTTCATCCTTGTTCGGTTTGTCTTGTGTGCAACAGATGTACCAGTTTAGTTGATTCCTAACTAATGTCTGACAAGAACTGGCAAGGTAGTCTGCTCAGAAAGCAAAAATGTATGGACAATACATGCCAGTGTTATTCATGTCCTATCAACAAATGCGCAAGACAAACATTAAAAGGCCAAGATAGAGAAAGAATTACAAGCTGGAGCATAGCTAGCCAATGTGAGGTTCTTGATTAGGAAGGGTGTCAAAGATTACAGGGAGAAGGCAGGAGAATGAGGTTCAGAAGGATAACAAATCAGCCATGATGGAATGGTGGAGCACACTCAATGGGCTGATTGGCTAAATTCTGCTCCTATATCTTATGTTTTTATGGTGAGGGAAGAAAAAGCTAGCAGAGACCAAAGTGGTAAATGGGTAGGTGAAAATATTGATTGTGGTTTGAAATGGAACTGAAATAACACTAAAAAACTCAAAGAATAGATAAAATTAAGATATTATGGTCTCTTTCAATGCAGTACCATTGAAAAATTAGTTTTAATCGAGTAGGTCTTCAATTAATTTATCACACTTGACCTACATTTGGAAGAACTGATAGCCTATGTATAGGTTTATGATTTATTGCACTAGTTCATAGTTAATCATAGTTAAGCGGAACAAGTACTACACATGCCCTTACACTTCCTCCCTTACCACCATTCAGGGCCCCAAACAGTCCTTCCAGGTGAGGCAACACTTCACCTGTGAGTCAGCTGGGGTGATATACTGCGTCCGGTGCTCCCGATGTGGCCTTTTATATATTGGCGAGACCCGACGCAGACTGGGAGACCGCTTTGCTGAACATCTACGCTCTGTCCGCCAGAGAAAGCAGGATCTCCCAGTGGCCACACATTTTAATTCCACATCCCATTCCCATTCTGACATGTCTATCCACAGCCTCCTCTACTGTAAAGATGAAGCCACACTCAGGTTGGAGGAACAACACCTTATATTCCGTCTGGGCATCAACTTCTCTAACTTCTGCTAAGGCCCCACCTCCCCCTCGTACCCCATCTGTTACTTATTTTTATGCACACATTCTTTCTCTCACTCTCCTTTTTCTCCCTCTGTTCCTCTGAATATACCTCTTGCCCATCCTCTGGGTCCCCCCCCCCCCCGTCTTTCTTCCCGGACGTCCTGCCCCATGATCCTCTCGTATCCCCTTTTGCCTATCACCTGTCCAGCTCTTGGCTCTATCCCTCCCCCTCCTGTCTTCTCCTATCATTTTGGATCTCCCCCTCCCCCTCCAACTTTTAAATTCCTTACTCACTCTTCCTTCAGTTAGTCCTGATGAAGGGTCTCGGCCTGAAACGTCGACTGCACCTCTTCCTACAGATGCTGCTTGGCCTGCTGCGTTCACCAGCAACTTTGATGTGTGTTGCTTGAATTTCCAGCATCTGCAGAATTCCTGTTGTTTTCATAGTTAATCTATTTTTTTAGATTTGAGCTGCAATATTCATATAGACTTTACCAGACAAGTTATGAAGAGTAAATTTGTTCTTTCTTTGAAAAATATAATCAATATTTATAGATTATATACTAATGAAAATTGAACCTTGAAAATGACTGTAAAATGAATTCATTTGCATTTCACACATGCCCTAAATCCCCCACTACTACTGTGTATATGGACTTTTAAAATGTATCTTAAAAAGCTCCATGTGATAGACCTATTAATACACTTGAAACTCATGGGATTAAAATTACAATGGAAGCCTAGAAACTAAACTAGCATTTGAATAGTTATTTTTCCACATTGTAATGTACTCAAGTGCCTTTGTGAAATAAGTATTTGGATCAATGCTTTCATAATTTATAGTAATAACTTGGGAAAATATTTCATCACTTCAAAGTTTCAAATGACAAGAATCTCAGAAATATAAACAATGAAGATGGTAATGGACCGCAGGAAAATGTCACAAGATCACGACTATATCAACATATTTCAGGTTCTGAGTGGATTGGTGCTGAAATGTTTCCCTTTGTAGAGAATTCAAAATAAGGGTTGCCTATATAAGTCGGAGAGGTCGAGGAGCTTCCTTTCACAGTGTTCTGCACCACTGGAGTCACTACTCCAGTGAGCTACAGAAGCTGAGTCAATAAATGAATCCAAGGCTGAATCACAGTGGATTTTGAATTCCAGTCTCTCGGTCAGGATTTCCCAACCTCTTTTATGCCACGGACCCCTACCATTAACCGTGAAGAGTCCATAGATCCCATGCTGGGATCCTCTGCTCCAGATCAATAACCATGGCCTCTGGATGTTACCCATCTTTGTTCATTTCTTGGCCAAATCATTATCTTACAATTTCTCTTGGGCATCAACTTTCTCCTTGAAGATATTCTAAGCACAACAATTGAGTGTTTGTTCAGTTGGCCAAGAATATATTTCAAATGAACATTCTTGAACGCATCTTTTGTGCGTTAAAAATGCATTCTTGATCTCTCAATCCATTTTCCATGGCACTTGCACCTTATTGTCTAACCTTTCTCTGCCACTCTAGCACTGCATTCTGTATTTCATTATTGTTTTACTCTTTGTACTATTTCAAGGGCTGGAATGACCTAAATGAATCATTAACTCTTATCCTCACTGTATGTCCATATGTGGGACACTATTAAAACAATTAGTAATGACCTCTTTTTATATGCCAGCTCGTTAGTAATATATATGGTGGTGTATCAGTTAAAGCAGCTGCTCTACCGTACAGGAGATCCAAATTCCTCTTGCCCTCTATTATAAACACAAGAGATTCTGCAGATGCTGAAAATCCAGAGTACACACACAAAGTGCTTGAGGAACTCAGTGGGTCAGACAGCATCTATCGAGAGGAATAAAGAGTCCACATTTTGGACTAAGATCCTTCATCAGGACTGTCCTGACAAGTTCTAATGAAAAGTCCTGAAACGTCGACTCCTTATTCCTTTCCATAGATGAACCCTGATGTGCTGAGTTCCTCCAGCATTCTGTATGTGTCATCCTGACCTCTGTTGTTGAATGAGTAGAGATCGCACATTCTCTTGTGACTGTATGTGTTTCCCAGGGTGCTCCAGCTTCCTCTCACATGCCAAAGATATTAATTGGTCACTGATGTAAGCTAGTGGCAAAATAATCAAAAGAGGGGAGTTGATGGTTGTGTAAGGGAGAATGGGTGGCAAGATTTTAGTGAACAGGAAGAGAAAATCTCTTGTTGCTCAAACAAGATGGCACCGGAATGTGACAACTCTTTTTAAGCTGTCCCTCACAGAACCTCTCATTATATTTATTGTAATCATTCTACTCTCTTAAATCTCAAATCTAAGACTATCAGAATCCCTAACAATGTTCTCTAAAATAGCTGCATTGCACTTTCTTGGCAGTTGCTATACTAGATTTTGTGTTCTGCTTTCTATTTACCATCTTGTAGTAAATATGTATAGCATGATCTGTCTGGATGCCACATAAACAAAAGCTTTTTCATTGTACATCAATACACGTGACAATAATAAACCAATACCAAAGTATTATCTGGTCAATCTGCTCTGAGACTGCCAAGCATTTCTGAAGTGCTCAAATAAAAGTCTAGTTAACTTTCTTTTTATTAAATTTGGCCATTCATGGAATATGGATGTAAAGCCAAGGGCAGATTGCATTTAATATCCATCCTTAACTGTTGCCCTGTCTAAGCAGCTTTCCTCAAGGCTCTCAAGAATCATGTATAGGCCAGACTGATGGCAAATTTCTTCCTTTGAGGAAAATCAGGGTGCAAGATGAGTTTTTACAAACTATTTGATCATTCCGTGGTTATTATTATAGATAGTAGCTATTTAATTCCACAATTATTTTCATTAAAATTCACCAACTGCCACAGTTGGACTTAAGGTTATGCCCACAAATCAATAATCCGGGTCTCTAGATGCTGGTCTAGGAAGTTAACCACAATGCTGCTATTTAAAAAGTTGTGGAGTAACTCCAATCCTTTGATATTCTAGATCCATTGAGATGAAGGCTAATTATTCTGCTGTCTACTGAATTTTTAATCTTGCTTTCCTAAAGTTTCTTTTAATAATCTTACATACTTGACTCCCTAATCTCTCTGCTCTGCAATAGCTCTTTATTTTTCGCCATAGAATATTCTTGACTCTCCTTTCCTTAGGACAGACACAGAGGACCTCATGCTTCCCCACAATTAACTCCATCTGCTGTAGATATGAATAAACGCTTTGCTTCATTGTCCTTGTTGGCTGCAGAATTTTAAACAGGCAGGGATGACTGCAATCCTGATTATATGTTTAAATTAAACCTTCCTTAGTTTTTTCTGGGGACGACTTACCACCATGAAGCAGAAATGGCCTCTTGTTCATCCACTATTGATTTTAAACTAACTGGTCTATGGTTATCCAATTTATCACTTCCCTCTCTGATCCCTATTTGATCACCAATCTCCTCATAAACTTCCCTGTCCAAAAGTGATTTGAAGTATTTCACATGATGCTCTTGGATTCCTCCAGATTTCAAACATAAAGAGTTCTATTGACAGAACAATGGTTCTGCTCCTTAATACACAAAGGAACAAAGATTACATTTTCAGTTTTAACTTTCCCTCAGCTTTACATAGAACATAAAATAGTACAGCTTAGTACATGTTCTTCAGCCCACAATGCTGTGCTGACCTTTTATCCTACTCGAAGATCAATACAACCCTTCCCTCCCACATAGTCCTCCATTTTTATCCATGTGGGTCAGGATAGGGTGGCAGATGTGAGAAGGATGATGGGGATCATGTTGTTGAAGAAAATGTCAAATCATCTAACAGGCAATATAATCTGTCAAAATTAATTCCTTGAGTTCTTGACAGAGATGTTAGTCCAGACTTCTTCAATGTAGCAATCTTTGGATTCCTAAAATTCAGTATTCCTGATTTTGAAGTGCCTGCACTTAAATAACATGGCAGAGAGGTGAGGGGCTGTATTAACCTTGCCTACAGTCTCACCAAGCTAGTGGAAATAAGGAAGAGGTACAAGCACAAAGTGAAAAAGAAAGATCTCTATGTTTCACTTGACCTATTGTCTCCCTTTCAACGCCAGTAAAGAGCTCCATAGCTCCTGAACACAGGTGGATATTTGCTTTGGCTGCAATGTCAGAGCCACCATTGATGCAGTGACTTCAAGGCCCATAAGCTGTAAGGGCGCGATCATCTCTCTGGACGTTGTTACTGAAAGCGGGTGTGGTGAAGCGAGTACCACTTTTGGCTGTGATGTCTCCCTCATAGAACTAGTCCACCATCACACTCTAGAGCGACTCTCGAGTGAGTAAAATCTGTTTGATTTATGTCAGCAAGGTCACTTGATTCCGTGGAGATCCTGCCCTAGCAGAGACTCTATGTGCTAAGAGGAGATGGAAGGGGTAGAGTGAAAATAGAAATAGCGCTGTAATAAGGAACATTCCCATTTTAAGATTTCAGTTAAATTGCATTAGATATGAAGCAATGATCCATGTGTAAAACAATTCAACTCTCTTCTTAAGTGCAACTGTTTTATGAGCAACAATTGGCTATTGACTAGAGATCAGCCAGTTGTCACATGCTCAAAGTAATTACTATCCCCTACTTCACTAAACCCCAACTCAAAGTCTCCATTGGTGAAAGCCCAGGTCTGACAGTCTGTGGCCACCAGAAGGGCAAGCACCTTTTCAGTCATGTAGTAACAAACTGTGAGTCTCTGTTAGGCACGACTACTAGTTCTGATCCTCCTAAAGATAATACTCTAATGAATACTTTTTTAGATCAATTAATCGTTCCTACACTTTCTGATGATATTTGAAAATTGTTGGATCAACCTATTTCTTATGAGGGATTTGCTGAGGTTGTTCACTCTTTGCACTCGGGGAAGGCTCCGGGTCCTGATGGATTTTCTGGAGAGTTTTATAAGGCTTTTTCCTCTTTGCTCATACCTCATTTATATTTAGTCCTTTCTGATTCTTTTAAATTAGGTAAGTTGCCACAATCTTTTGATGAAGCCTATATTTCGCTTATTCTTAAAAAGAATAAGGACTCAATTGAATGCTCTTCTTATAGACCTATTTCCTTACTTAATGTTGATATTAAAATTTTATCTAAACTTTAAGCTCGTAGGATTGAAAATATTTTGCCATCTATTATCTCTGATGATCAGACTGGATTTATCAAAAATCGATACTCCCACTTTAATATTTGTTGTTTATTGAATGTTATTTATTCTCCTTCTAAAGAGATTTCGGAATGTATGATATCCTTAGAAGCTGAGAAAGCCTTTGATCGGGTTGAATGGAATTATTTGTTTAAAACTTTAGAAAAATTTAACTTTGGGCCCGATTTTACTCAATGGATTAAATTACTTTATTTATCTCCCTAGCTCAGGTTCTTACTAACTCTCAGTACTCTAAACCATTTAAACTTCATCGTGGAACTAGACAAGGTTGTCCTTTGAGTCCTTTGCTTTTTGATTTGGTCTTAGAACCTTTAGCTATTGCTTTCCAGGAACCTAATATCACTGGTATTTTAAGGAGGGGTATTACCCACAAAGTGTCGCTTTATGCTGATGACCTTTTGCTCTACATTTCTAATATGGAGTCTTCTTTACCTTCTCTACTTTCTTTACTCTCCTGCTTTAGTCAGTTTTCAGGATATAAACTTAACTTGCATCAGAGTGAACTTTTTCCTTTGCATAATTTGGTATTAGTTAATACCAACCTTCCTTTTAAAATCAATTTACTTACTTGGGCGTAACAATTACTAGGAATTGGGTAAGGTGACCACTCCCCGCTGAACATCGACAACTCCTCCGTAGAGATCATTAAGAGCACCAAATTTCTTGGTGTTCACCTGGCGAAGAATCTCACCTGGTCCCTCAACACCAGCTCCATAGCAAAGAAAGCCCAGCAGTGTCCCTACTTTCTGTGAAGGCTGAGAAAACTCCATCTTCCACTCCCCTTCCTCACCACATTCTAGAAAGGTTGTATTGAGAGCATCCTGAGCAGCTGCATCACTGCCTGGTTCGGAAATTGCAGCACCTCGGATCGCAAGACCCTGCAGTGGATAGTGAGGTCAGCTGAGAAGATCATCGGGGTCTCTCTTCCTGCCATCACAGACATTTACACCACATGCTGCATCCGTAAAGTAAACAGCATTATGAAGGACCCCAGGCACCCCTCATACAAACTCTTCTCCCTCCTGCCATCTGGCAAAAGGCACCGAAGCATTTGGGCTCTCACGACCAGACTATGTTACAGTTTCTTCCCCCAAGCCATCAGACTCCAGAGCCTGGTCTGACACCAACCTATTGCCTCTACTGTGCCTATTGTCTTGTTTATTATTTATTGTAATGCTTGCACTGTTTTTTGCACCTTATGCAGTCCTGGGTAGGTCTGTAGTCTAGTGTAGTTTTTGTGTTGCTTTTACGTAGTTCAGCGTAGTTTTTGTATTGTTTCATGTAGCACCATGGTCCTGAAAAACATTGTCTCGTTTCTACTGTGTACTGTACTAGCAGTTATGGTCGAAATGACAATAAAAAGTGACTTGACTTGAATTATAAATTCCTTTTTAAAGTAAATTTTCTTTACCTGAATTATGTTAGGAAGGCACTACCAAATTAGTCACCCCTCTCTTTATCGTTGATTGGCCAAATCAATTCTATTAAAGTGAATATTTTGCCTAAATTTTTATACTTATTTCAGGCCATGCCTGTTTTTATTCCTAAATAGTTTTTTGATTCTTTGGATTCTATTATATCTTCTTATATATGGAAAAATAAAATTTCTTGATTAAATAAAGTTCATCTTCAAAAAGCTAAAAAGAGTGGAGGTTTAGCCTTACCCAATTTTAGGTTTTATTACTGGGCAGTCAATATACGGAATCTTACGTTTTGGCTATATTATATTAATCGAGAGGACTGTCTGGTCTGGGTTTCTTTAGAAACTAACTCTGTTAATAAATTTTCTATCATTTCTCTTCTCAGATCCTCAATTCCTTTATCTTTAAGTAATTTAACTGATAATTTTGTAGTTAAACACACTTTGAGGATTTGGGTACAATTTAGAAAATATTTTGGTTTATTGAGTTTTTCACTTTCCAGTCCCATTTCTTCTATTTTTTAAATTTTCTATGTTTGATGTAGTTTTTAAAGAGTGGAATAGATTGGGTATTAAATGTTTTCATGAGATAGTCGCTCTTCATTTGAACAACTGTCAGTTAAGTATAGCCTACTGAGAACTCACTTTTTTCGATATTTGCAAATTAGAGACTTTTTGCATTCTCAAGTACATACATTTCCTAATAGTCCAGATAAAAATTTCCTTGATATTATTTTCAATTTGAAACCCTTCCATAATGCATCTATATCTAATATTGATGGTATGTTGTTGGGAATGAGAAATATTCCTTTAGATAAAATTAAAATTCTTTGGGAACAATATTTACAGATTTCAAATTCTGAGGACACTTGGAATGAAATTTTTTAATTGGTTAATACTTCATCGTTACGTGCCTGTCATTCCCTCCTACTATTTAAAGTGGTTCATACAGCCCATATGTGTAAAGATAAGCTGTCTCGTTTTTATTCGGATATATCTCCCCTTTGTGATAGATGTAATAATGGAGAAGCTTCACTAATCCATATGTTTTGGACTTGTCCGAGTCTTGAAAAATATTGGAAGGAAATATTTCAAACTTTTTCGGTGTTTTTTAAAGTAAATTTTAAACCTAATCCTCTGACTGCCTTATTTGGTATTGTTGGAGGAAATAATATTACTTTGGAGATACATGATCTGCATATTTTGGCCTTTAATTCTCTTATAGCCAGGAGGGCATTGTTACTGAAGTGGAAGGTTGCCACTCCGCCATACTCATTGGTTACATAATGCTATGTCTTGATTAAATTTAGAGAAGATTCGCTGTTCAATTTCTGAACCTAGACAAGATTTTTTAACATTGTGGGGACCTTTTTTCAATTATTTTCAAAATCTTTGATTTGCTATTAAGCACAGATGTTGGCTAATAATATGTTTTACTATATGTTAAGGATTTTTTCCTTTTCTTTTTTTTTAACCAAACAGCTTTTTCTTCTGGTAGTGGGTTTAGATATTTTTGTATAATAAAATGATCTCTTTTCAATATTATGTTTAAATTTCTATGGATCTGGGGTAATTACACTTCTTCTGTGATTTCAATATATTGTAATCGATATATATTAAATATCCTACTGTACTCTGTATTATTTTATGTAAGAAATTAATAAAAATATTGAAAAAGAAAGACACGACTACAAGTGCTTCATTTGCACTCGTGAGAAAATGCAGGGTATACTTGCTGAGCTGCAATGTTTGATGCATGTATAATGGAGAGGCGTAGTCTAGATTTCAAAAAGTACATTTTTGAACTGAATTTTATCTTCATACTTCATATCACACACAGCATGTTAAAGGCAGAATATGAAGCATTTCTTCTTGTACAATTACAATTTATATTGTAATTAATTGTGGACTTTCAGGAAGCGAAGTCGGGAGAACACAAACTAGTCCTTGTTGAGGTACTGGCAGTGGAAAGGGAGAACAGCTCTAAGTTCCTGGGCATTAACATCTCAAAGGATCTAACCTGGGCTCAACATAATGATGCAATCATGAAGGAGGCACGTCAGTGGCTACACTTCTTTCGGAGTTTGAGGAGATTTTGTATGTCACCGGAGACTCTAGCAAATTTCTACAGGTGCAAGGGGAAGAGCATTCTGACTGGCTGCATCACCACCTGGCGGGGTGGCTCTAATGCACAGGATCAAAAAAAGCTGCAGAGAGACGTAGACTTAGCCACTTTCATCGTGGCCACTATCCTGCTCAGCACTGAGGACATCATCAAAAGGCAGTGCCTCAAGACGACGGCATCCATCGTTGAGGTCTTTCACCATCTCGGTCATGCCTTCTTGTCACTGCTACCATTAAAGAGAAGATACAGGAGCCTGAAGACACACACTCAACATTTCAGGAACAGCTTCTTCCATCAGATTTCTGAATGTTCCATGAACCCATGAATATTACCTCTTTATTTTGCTCTCTTTTGCACAGCTTAATTATTTTTAGATTTTTTATTTTAACCAATAGTGTGTTTTTATGTATTATGCTGTACTGCTGCTGCAAAACAACACATTTTATGACATATATATCAGTGATAATAAACCTGATTCTGATTCTGAAAGAGAAGAAAGGATGTCAAACCTTCGCTGAAAGGGTTGTTCTATTATTATTATATTACTGAATGACTTGGAATCATTTTTGAGTGTTGATTGTTCTCAGGGTCACTCAGACATCATGGAATGAAACCTATTTTTCCTTTTGCACGTTGCCAGCATCAAGCGCTCTTTGGCTCAGGTTTGATTCATATTCACAAAGCAAATCCTTCAGCTTTCATTAACCGTGCTCTAACCATCACAGTCAAATGAACAAATGCCCATTTCTCTGCTTTGCACAAAACATCCCTGAAAGATGATCAATCCAGTGTCACAACATGTCTAAATTCACAAAGGACCTAATTCCACTTGGTTGAGTCAATCTGTTATCATTGATAAAGGGAGATGATTTTCAGGCCTGATCCTGTCAATAAAAAAACAATTCCAATCAGCTCATTACTGGACACGCTTGCCACTTATTTCAGGCATACATAGCCTTCACATCCTGATGCTGAAGACTTACTCAGTACACAATGTCAAATGACATCATCACCAAAGGACAAGCTAATGATCGCACATACCAACATATGAACTAAGAGCAGGCTACTGTGTCCTTTAAGGTTATCATTCAATAAGACTAGCTCACTGGATCACACAGGCAGTATTACACCACTAACAATACACACAAGAAATTCAGGAGGAACTCAGCAGGCAAGTAGCATCCGTGGAACAGAGTAAACAGTCAAAGTTTTGGGCTAAGACCCTTCTTCGGCATTTATTAGGATGTGTCGTTTTGGATTTCCAGCACCTGCGCATGTTCTCGTGTTTGTGATTACGCTACTAGCCTCTGGTGCCGTCTGTGAAGTTTTTACATATTCTCCCTACGACAGGGTGGGTTTCCCTCACAATCACTGGTTTTCTCTAAATCCTTGAGATAGGTTAATTGACAACTGCGAAGTGTTACCCCGAGTGCCGGTGAGCAGGAGAATTACTTGGAAGTGATACATCTGTGAAAGGAAGTAGGTTATGCGGACATATGTGGAGAACCAAGATTGATTTGAGAGCTGGCCAATTCTACAGGGGCCAAACAGCACCTTTTTCTGTCATATGGAAATACACAGTGATAAATTTTTGCAACTTTAACTCTGTACTCCTGCCTTCCCCAGTAACCTTACACTTTCTTACTATTCAGGAATATTCACAGACTGCCCTCAGAGGAAGAGATCCACAGACTCATGACCCTCTGAAAGAAAAAAAAATTATGCCTCATCTCTGTCTTAAATGGGCAACCATCTTATTTTAAATAGTGATCATGCAATTCTTATACTCAACCTGAAGGAAATTGTGAACTTCTTAAGAATGTCAGCATTGATCTTATGTGCTCAAGATAAGACCTGTCAAAATAAATCCAATTCAGGACACGTGCAACACACGGGAAGTGCAGGAAACATGGCAAGGTTTTCAAGCTTGAAGCCTGAGGTGCTTGGAAGGGTACGTGCTTTATTTGCTGAGGAGTGCCATGTGAAGTAAAAGCACACCTGAGGAAACGCTACATCCCTTGGCACGGAGCACCTCACAAAGCAAAAGTACCTCTGAGGAAATTGGACACATGTCTCCCAGGAGCATAACACTGTGCAAAGGTACTTCTAATGATGTGGGACATCTGAAATCTCTAGGTATTGAAATAAATCGATACTAATTGAGATTGCCTCACCGACCACAACAACCTCCAACCAACAGTGGCAACTAGGTCAGTAACTAAATAGCAAGAGTCTTGTGTGATGTCTTCCTCAATATAAAAATACTGTAAAGCATTCCGTATAAATGAGTATTTGAAAACTGATCAGATGTACAGTGCAGACAATCTGTCAAAAATACTAAAAACAAACTGTGGTTGAATAATTTCTCCTCTAACACTGCAGTCAGTGTCCAATCAACTATCTGTCCAGTTCATCAAAACTGTAGTCAATGGAATCCTCAGGCTGATTTAAAAGCATGACTGATTCATGAAGCATGGGAAAAAAAGCCAAGTTGTTTATTGAGAGGGGTCTTGCTTCATTTCCTTGTGCTACTTCTTAGCGGGAGTTATTGGAATATATTGGTCTCAGGTTGATCCTCAGGATATGGCAAGGGTGCACTTATTGGCTATCTCTAATTGTCTTGAGAAGAAGGTGGTGAGAAGAAGTTACAAGTTTACTTGAATGGATAACCCAGGCTTCTAAAGCACTAGCATACATACATGCAAACACTAGGAGGTCCCTGCGGGCCTAAACATAACAAATTTAGAATACATCACTCAGCAAAGTCAGAATTAGTCATCCTAAAAGGACTTGAAAGGACTAGAATATAAAAGAAAGGATGTAATTCTAAGGCTTCATAAGGCATTGGTCAGACCGCAGTAGGAATATTGTGAGCCATTTTGGGTCCCTAATCTAAAAAATGATGCACTTGCTTTGCAGAGTGTCCAGAGGAAGTTCTTGAGAATGACCTCAGGAAACAAAGGGTTAACACATGAAGATTGTTTGATGGCTCTGGGACTGTACTTGCTGGAGTTCAGAAGAATGAGGGTGGTGATATCATTGAAACCTATTGAATATTGAAAGGGTCTAGTTAGAGTTTACATGGAGAGGATGTTTCCTTTGGTGGGGGAGCAGAGGGAACAGCCTCAGAATAGAAGAACGTCAGATGGTGGTGAATGTGTGGAATTCATTGCCATAGATTACTGTAGAGACCAAGTAATTGGTTATATTTAAAGTGGAGACTGATAGGTTCTTAATTAGTAAGGGAACCAAAGGTTACAGGAAGAAGGCAGGAGAGTGGGGTTGAGAGCGATAATAAATTAGCCACTATCAAATGGTGGGGCAGACTTGATGGGCTGAGTGGCCTAATTTTGCTCCTGTGTCTTATGGTCTAATGGAAAAGAGATAGCAACTAGAGTGAAGGACACCAGAAAGTGAATTTGCAAAAAGTGAGTTACTACCACCCTAACTTTCTAGTTTTGATGAGAAAGCCTTTTGCATTGTGGCTTCCAGGGCAATGAAAAGCCTTTTTGTTTTGGGTAGTCAATGGAGTGATGTTGGAAACACAGCAGCTGATCTGCAAGAAGCATTTTGCTGATGTTTTATGGACAAATAATGACCAGGATGCCACAGAGAACTCCTTCTCCTCTGAACAGTGCTGAAGGCATCTTTTAATTCCATCAAAATTAACTCCATTATTTATAGAATGAAGGACCATTGTTTAGCTAGTTATCCAAAAACTTTTTGATAATCATTTGGAATTATTATGTGGATCTTCCTCCTTAATCACTTAAAAAGGCTGTGTTTACTAAAATGCCAGTGTTGTTATGATATGTTCCAGGATGCTCACAAACCAAAACTTGACATGGTGATTAAAAGCGATATATTAAGTGAGAATGAGTGTAATTTATGGCACAACATAATAGAGACAGACGTGAAAGCACACAGGAACATCTGGAGAAATTTCTGAAACGCCGGTTCGCTGCCGTTGTTACTGCGCGATCGAGAATCTTCCGGAGGGAAGGCCTCAAAATCCCCAGCTTTGCCTGCTGCTGGCGACTGAGACTGAGGTCGAATCGTTCGGATAGAGATGGTGCTCAGTACTCGGTGTTGGAGGGCTGATCGGAGGCTCGAAGTTTTCGGACGACTCAGAGTCGGACTGTGGTCGGGCATAGCAGGGAGAGTTTTCTTTCTTCTCCCATCTGTGTGAGATGTAGGACATTTGAGAGACTTTGAACTTTTTTACTGTGCCATGGACTGTTCTTCATCAAATTATGGTATCATTGCACTGTTGTAACTATATGTTATAATTATGTGGTTTTGTTAGTTTTTTCAGTCTTGGTCTGTCCTGTGTTTTGTGATATCACACCAGAGGAATATTGTATCATTTCTTAATGCATGCATTACTAAATGACAATAGTATAGGATTGCATGTCCTCATAATCTAATCTAATCTAATAGCATACAGCTATTCTGCCTTTACAATATGTATCATGTGATAGGTGCAGAGCCATTATAACACCTATATTCTGGAAGGGAGAGGCAGTAGGTTCGAATATCTCCGACATTAACAGTTTTAGGCATTTCTGACAGTAAAGCTCACCAAGATATATTGAACATGACTACATCCCCAGAAATGGCTGTTAAACCACTTTCAAATAGCTCTATATGAGTGCATGGGTGTAGGAGTGCGCGTTTATTATACAGTACTGTGCAAAAGTCTTAGACACCTATATATAGCTTGGATGCCCCAGACTTTTGCACAATACTGTATCGGTTAAGGGGAGGGGACAGGAATCTTGTAAATCTGGCCCGAGCAAAAGTTGTTGATAATGGTGAGTGTGGAGCACCATGGGAGAGGTGTGGGTAGGTGGCAGAGAAGGAATGCTGGGGGAGGGGCATGGCACAGTTGCAGACACACCTAGCGCTGAGACACCAGGCAAGGTCATTTAATTTCAAACTGTTGGTCTATAGATCATTACAGAATTTCTCCCTGGTGCTTCCCACTTCCTCCCCTCTCTCTTCCCCTTTTCCCAATGATGATTCCCCGCTCCCTGCTCCCTTTCCACTCACAGTCCACAACAGAGACCCATAGAGACCCATATTAAAAAAACGGAGAGGGATGGGCTCCACCAGATTTCAGATGCCCAAGACATGCCGTACGATGAGTATACTAAAAGTTTGTCATGATGGCACCCCAACGACTCCACCCGGAGTTAAGGGCACACACACACATACACACACAATATAAGAGTAGGGATGTGATGTTGAGGCTCAATAACACACTCGTGAGACCACACTTGGAGTATTGTGTGCAGTTTTGGGCTCCTTATTTTAGAAAGGATATACTGACATTGGACAGGGTTCAGAGAAGGTTCCCAAGAATGATTCCAGGAATGAAAGGGTTACCGTATGAGGAATGTCTGGCAGCTCTTGGGCTGTATTCCCTGGAGTTCAGGAGAATGAGGGGGATCTCAGAGAAACATTCCGAATGTTAAAAGGGCTGAACAGATTAGACACGTCAAAGTTATTTTCCATGCTAGGGGAGTCTAGGGCAAGAGGGCACGACTTCAGGATTGAAGGCATCCATTTAGAACGGAGATGCAGAGAAATTATTTTAGTTAGAGGGTGGTAAATCTGTGGAATTTGTTGCCACGAGTGCCTGTAGAGGCCAAGTCATTGGGTGCATTTAAGGCAGAGATAGACAGGTTCTTGATTAGCCAGAGCATCAATGGGTATGGAGAAAAGGCAGGGGAGTGGGGATGACTGGAATAATTGGATCAGCCAATGATTGAATGGTGGAGCAGACTCGATGGGCTGAATGGCCTACTTCTGCTCCTATATTTTATGGTCTTTACATCAGAATTAGCTTTATCATCACTCTTATACATCATGATTTTTGATTTTCTGTGGCAGCAGTACAGTGCAATACATAAAATTACTATAGTAGAGTGCAAAAGTCTTAGCTACTCTAGATATATATATGTGCCTGAGATATTTTCACAGTACTGTCTGTACTTGCATGAACGTGTATGCATGCATGTTCATCTGACTGCACCTGTGTGTATACGACTTCTTCTTGCTCCTACCATTGGACAGGCGACAGAGAAGTCTTAGGACCCACAATACTAGGTTCAGGAACAGTAACTACCCTACAGACATAAGTTTCTTGAACCACTGTGGATAACTTCATTTACCACTAATCCAGAACTGATTCTGTGACCTACAGACTCACTTTCAAGGACTCTTTACAATTCATGTTTCCAGCATTATTTTTGTTTGCATAGTATGACTTCTTTTGAACAGTAGTTGTTTGGGAGTCTTTATCTGTTTATGTATAGTTTTCCATTAAATTCCATTGTATTTCTTTTTTCCTGTAAATTCCAGCAAGAAAATGAATTTCAGGGTAGTATATGATGACATACAAGTATTTTGATAATAAATTTCCATTTGAATTTTTGTATATATATAAAATCATGATTAGAGTACTTAGTGGCCACTTTATTCGGTAGCTCCTATATGTAATAAAGCGGCCACTGAGTGTATGTTTGTGGTCTTCTGCTGCTTTAGCACATCCACTTCAAGATTTGATGCACTGTGCATTCAGAGATGATCTTCTGCACACCACTGTTGTAATGTATGGTTATTTGAGTTACTGTCACCTTCCTCTCTCTGACCTCTCTCAGTAACAAGGTGTTTTCACACACAGAACTGCTGCTCACTCTATGTTTGAGACTGTTGTGTGTGAACATCTCAGGAGATCAGCTGTTTCTGAGATACTCAAACCACCCTGTCTGGCACCAACAAGTATTCTATGGTCAAAGTCACTTAGACAACATTTTTTCCCCATTCTGATGTTTAGTCTGAACAAAATCTGAACCTACTTTTATGCATTGAGTTGCTGCCACATGATTGGCTGATTAGATACTTGCATTAACCAGCAGGTGTACAGCTGTACCTAATAAAGTGTCCACTGAGTGTAGATTTACTTCCTTCAATATGCAATAAATATCAAGAACAGGAGATGAAGAAAACTTGAAAATGATTCCATAGGTTGTGGGAACAGTTCAGTAATAGGGCAAGTGAACTTGCTGAATCCGGTTGTGTGATCCTGAGGCTCCTGTACCTTTTTCCTGATGACAGCATGACCTGGGTGATGGGGGCCCTTATATAACCATATAACCATATAACAATTACAGCACGGAAACAAGCCATCTCGGCCCTTCTAGTCCGTGCCGAACTCTTACCCTATCCTATTCCCACCGACCTGTACTCAGCCCATAACCCTCCATTCCTTTCCTGTCCATATATCTATCCAATTTAACTTTAAACGACAACATCGAACCTGCCTCAACCACTTCTGCTGGAAGCTTGTTCCACACAGCTGCCACTCTATGAGTAAAGAAGTTTACCCCTAAACTTTTGTCCTCTAATTCTCAACCCATGCCCTCTTGTTTGAATCTTCCCCACTCTCAATGGAAAAAGTCTAACCACGTCAACTCTGTCAATCCCCCTCATAATTTTAAACACCTCTATCAAGTCTCCCCTCAACCTTTTACACTCCAAAGAATAAAGACCTAACTTGTTCAACCTTTCTCTGTAACTTAGGAGATGAAACCCAAGCAACATTTTAGTAAGCCTCCTCTGTACTCTCTCAATTTTATTGAGATCCTTCCTATAATTCGGGACCAGAACTGTACACAATACTCCAGATTTGGCCTTACCAATGCCTTATACAAATTCAACATTACATCCCAACTCCTATACTCAATGCTCTGATTAATAAAGGCCAGCAAACCAAAAGCTTTCTTCACCACCCTATCTACATGAGATTCCACCTTCAGGGGACTATGCACCATTATTCTTAGATCCCTCTGTTCTAAAGCATTCTTTAATGCCCTACCGTTTACCATGTATGTCCTATTTTGATTAGTTCTACCAAAATGTAGCAACTCACATTTTTCAGCATTAAACTCCATCTGCCATCTTTCAGCCCACTCTTCCAACTGTCCTAAATCTCTCTGCAAGTTTTGAAAACCTACCTCATCAACCACAACACCACCTATCTTAGTATTATCTGCATACTTACTAATCCAATTTACCACCCCATTATCTAGATCATTAATATATATTACAAACAACATTGGACCCAGTACAGATCCTTGAGGCACACCGCTACACACCGTCCTCAAATCTGACACACAGTTATCCACCACTACTCTCTAGCGTCTCCCATCTAGCCACTGCTGAATCCATTTTACTACTTCCATATTAATGCCTAACGATTGAACCTTCCTAACTAACCTTCCATGTGGAACGTTGTCAAAGGCCTTACTGAAGTCCATATAGACAACATCCACCGTTTTACCCTCGTCAACTTTCTTAGTAACCTCATCAAAAAATTCAATAAGATTTGTCAAACATGACCTTCCACGCACAAATCCATGTTGACTGTTCCTAATCAGACCCTGTCTATCCAGAAAATTATATATACCATCTCTAAGAATACTTTCCATCAATTTACCCACCACTGACGTCAAACTCACAGGCCGATAATTCCAAGTTTTACTCTTAGAACCCTTTTTAAACAATGGAACCACATGAGCAATACGCCAATCCTCTGGCACCATTCGTGTTTCTAATGACATTTGAAATATTTCTGTCAGAGCCCCTGTTATTTCTACACTAACTTCCCTCAAAGTCCTAGGGAATATCTTGTCCGGACCCAGAGACTTATCCACTTTTATATTCCTTATAAGTGCCAGTACTTCCTCTTCTTTAATTGTTATACTTTCCATAACTACCCTACTTGTTTCCTTTACCTTACACAATTCAATATCCTTCTCCTTAGTGAATACCGAAGAAAAGAAATTGTTCAAAATCTCTTCCATCTCTTTTGGTTCCGCACATAGCCGTCCACTCTGATTCTCCAAGGGACCAATTTTATCCCTCACTATCCTTTTGCCACTAACATAACTGTAGAAACCCTTCGGATTTATTTTCACCTTACTTGCCAAAGCAGCCTCGTATCTTCTTTTAGCTTTTCTAATTTCTTTCTTAAGATTCTTTTTACATTCTTTATATTCCTCGAGTACCTCATTAACTCCAAGCTGCCTATATTTATTGAAGATCTCTCTCTTTTTCTGAACCAAGTTTCTAAGATCTCTTGAAAACCATGGCTTTCTCAAACTTTTAACCTTTCCTTTCAACCTAACGGGAACATAAAGGTTCTGAACCCTCAAAATTTCACCTTTAAGTGACCTCCATTTCTCTGTTACATCCTTCCCATAAAACAAATTTTCCCAATCCACTCCTTCTAAATCCTTTCGCATCTCCTCAAAGATAGCCTTTCTCTAATCAAAAATCTCAATCCTAGGTCCAGTCCTATCTTTCTCCATAATTACACTGAAACTAATTGTATTGTGATCACTGGACCCGAAGTGCTCCCCAACAAATACCTCCGTCACCTGCCCTGTCTCATTCCCTAACAGGAGATCCAACACTGCTCCTTCCCTAGTTGATGATGGATGTTGCTCTCCTGCGGCAACACTCCGTGTAGATGTGCTCAATGGTGGGGAGGACTTTTCTGTGATGGACTGAGCTGTATCCATAACTTTTTGTAGGAGTTTCCATTCAAAGACTCTAAAGATTTTACGTCATTAACTTCTATGGATCAGGACAATAGAAAGAATACAAAGAAGGTTGCTAAGACTTGAGGGCAGGCTAGGACTTTATTACTTGGAGTGTAGGAGACTGAAGGGTGACCTTACAGAGGAGTATAAGATCATAAGGGCCATGACTGGTTGAACTCACTCAGTCTTTTTCTAGGACTGGGAAAAGGCAAGAGGGCACAGGCTTAAGGTGAGAGTGGAGGTACTTAAAAGGGACGTGACAGGCAATTTCTTCATGCAGAGGTGTTGTGCATATGCAACGAACTGCTGGAAGAAATGGCTGAAGCTGGTACAAGATGTAAACGATATTTGGACAGGTACTTGGATAGGAAAGTTTTAGGGCAGGCATTCCCAACCTGGTGTCCTCAGGTCCCTCTGTAATTCTAAGGGTCCGAGGCATAAAAACTGTTGGGAACCCCTGGTTTAGAGGATATTGGTCAAATGGAACTATCTAGGTTTCTGGGCAGTTGGTGTGTTCCTGTGCTGTATTACTTTATGACCAATGGCAGTGCCTCAAGAAGATGGTATCCAGCACTAAGGACCCTCAATATCTGGGACATGCCCTCTTCTTATTACTACCCCTGAAGAGAAGGAACACAAGCCTGAAGACTCATAGTCAATGCTTCAGGAACAACTTCTTCCTCTCCATCACCAGAATTCTGAATGGTTCAGGAACCCATGAACACCACCTCACTATTCCTCTTTAACGCTCTTCATTTATTTATTTTTGTGACTTATAGTAATTTGTATATCTTGGACTGCATTGCTGCCACAAAACGAAAAATAAATCATGACATACAGTACTAAACAAAATTCTTAGGCAGGGTGCCTGGGACTTTTGTGCAATGCTGTAGTAATTTTATGTACTGCATTGTACTGCTGCCACAAAAAAAAAATCGGATTTCATGACATATGTGAGTGATGATGAATGGGTTTCTATTGTGGACTGACAGAGGGAAGGGGCGCAACGAGAGGGGAGTCATTGTTGGAAAAATGGGAGGAGAGAGGGGAGGGAGTGGGAAGCACCAGAGAGACATTTTCTAACAATCAATAAACCAATTGTTTGGAATCAAATGACCTTGCCTGGTGTCTCTGGGCCGGGTGTGTCTGCACCCACACCACCCATCCCCACGGCCCCGGCACTCCTTCTCTGCTGTCTGAACCACACCCCTCGTGTGGCGCTCCACCCTCACTATTCCCAACATCGTTTGCTCCTGCCAGATTTACAAACTTGTTCTCTGCTCTGCGTTGACAAATACGGTACTGTGCAAAAGTCTTAGGCACCCTAGATATATATATGTGCTTAAGACTTTTGCACAGGACTGCATGTCAGTGACAATAAACCTGATTCTGGTCTGACAGTAATAATTGCAGAGTTTCAGAAGCAAAGTTCAAGTTGGGAGAGTTCCCAAAGAATAAAATTGATACAAGTTTACTTCTGCATTGTGCCAGTGGAACTTAGGCCTGATTTGCCTCCTTAGTTTTCTAGTGTATATTTTCCAATTATTCAATTCACATATAGATGTTGTCATTCTCAGCATTCAGTTGGTTGTAAACCCAGAACCAAACACTGCATTCTCAGTGAAGAAATTACCAGGGAGTTAGAGGTTACGGAAGACACTGCTTCAATATTTGAAAAAGCATGTTAAAATGGCACTGGGCATGGATTTCTGTCAGGGCCTTGGCAACAGCAGGTGACTATATGTGAGGCCCACAGGAATTTAAAAACCTTCCACTGGGAAAAACGCTCCACCAGGCCTGCTCTGGCAGAACTACAAATCCAATCAGATGAGCAGATGCATTGTCAGGATAGGTGAGGAGGTTTGAGAGCGACTGGGGTCTCCTAGCTGTGAGTCAGAAAGGGGATGGGGGGGGTGTTTTGAGGCAAGCTACACTGAGGATTGGCCACATAATCAGAGGAGGACAAGTGATTGGGTGTAAAGTTCGGAGAGGGAAGGATTCCTGGAAAGTCAGAGAATCAGAATGAGTTTATTATCACTGTTTTGAAATCTGTTGATTTTTTGGCAGCAGGACAGTACAAGACATAAAAAAATTATGAAAAATTACAATAAAAAGTAAATTGAATACATTGTGCAGGAGAGAGAAAGTGGGGCAATGTTCATGGGTTCATGGAACTTTCAGAAACCTGACAGAAGAGGGGAAGAAACAGGTCTGTCAGAGAATTAGATTACCAGCTAGACAGAGAAGAATTTTCGAAGTCTTCTTGGAAAAAAAAGTGCTTCATCCCCACTAACTCCTGGGAACTTCTGGCCCATCACCACTCAAAGTGGAAAAGAAGCATTCCAGATGGTTTTCAAAATGAGGCTATGAATTGGGCACACAGAGAGATTGCACATACCCTCACAAGCCACCTACTTGCCCACCCTGTCTGGAACCTCCTGCCCCATCTTTGGGAAAGCCAGCGGGTCCCAGATTAACCTCATCAGCCACCTCTGAATCAACAAAGCAGAGAGAAAGGAAGTTATCCTCAATCCCAAAGGCCACCCTGACAACAAGATGATTTAGCAGTCATTAACAAATGCTGAAAATACAAAAAAAATGTACTATGAGCAATTTGTATTAATTTTTTGTTTTAACTGACCAAGTAGTAAGTGAGAGAAGAGTGCTGACTATTATAGAATATACCTGCTATTAAAAATGAAGATGAAACAGGTTATTCAAGGAATGATTTTCTTTATTTCCATTCACTGGGAGTGAGGATGAGTACTCCATATAAAAATGCCACATGAAAATGTTAGTAACCTTATGTGGGCAGGAGATGACTTTCTCACTCAAAGTGACTGGAAGGTGGAATTTATTGACCTGAATGTTATACTGTAGATGTACTGAAGTTTGATTAAGTATATTACTGTGCAAAAATCTTCAGCACAAATATATATACATATAGGTAAGGTGCCTAAGACTTTTGCACAGTACTGTATTTATCAACATGGAGTGGAGAGTGTAAATCTGGCTGTTGTAAAAATTATAACTGTACTTCAGAACTACTAAATAATTCTATTCCCTCCTCTGAACCCTAAGCAGTAATATCGTTAGAAAATATTCTAAACATTCTATAATCAATTGGCCATATTAATGTGAGTATTATTTCGTTGAGCTCATAGAGTACGTTGAAATTTGCTTCTCGAAAAGTAAATTGGTACTTAATGCCTGGGTTCAGTGTAAACCAATAAATCAGCTGATCACTGAACTGAGTATTTAATATTCTGTCCACCGTATTGTATCCTCAATCTGCCAGATGCATCATCCTTATATTTACATGTATAAAGTGGAATGGCTGTTGCTCATGTGAGTCTATGAGGGAAGGAGTACCAAACTAAGAGAGGAATGCAATGGGCTTGCATACAGCACTGCTTATTACTGTCTGGTCTCTACTTCCTCACTGCATCTGAAAAATAAAGCTGATGAAAGAAACCTGTAACGTGGGAGGCTGGTGGGTTGCTAATAAAAAGATGGAAGAAGTGGTTGAACATTTTAAAATTGAGCATCCACTTTCCTTATCTCAGTCCTAAAATGGCTGGCCCTTTCTCCTATGACCCCTTTGCATTATGCACAACATCAAATAGCATGATGTAATACTGGTAGGTCCTTCTCATCTCAATGACATCATATTCTCATTCTTCTAAGTTCCAATCTAAATCAATGTCCCCTCATGGATGGTCCACAGATCTCAAAAGGATTTTGTGAAAGTGACAGGCTGCTTTAAAGAAATTTTCTATCTACACCATTCTGCATGCATCTTGCATGGGTCAGGTTAACCATATAACAATTACAGCACGGATACAGGCCATCTCAGCCCTTCTAGTCAAGTTAAGCGTTCCCCTTTTGTGCTTGGCCATTAAAAATGACTAAGTTGGATACACAATGGCAAAGTTGGTGGGGTGGAATTTGGGTTTGAAAAGGAATATTTATATTTGTGAATGCAAACATCAAGTGCGCTACACCACGAATTAGACATCTTTGGCTGATTTTGTTGTTTTATCTTCTACCCTGGGGATTATTTAATACAAGTTATTAAGTTGAAATAAATACCCTGAAGAGCATCTTTCAGGGCTTTTACAGGAAATCAATTATTGTCACAGGTGTTCAAAATGCTTCAGTGAATAGGCTTAAAAAATTGCAGCGTGTTCTTAAAAGTGACCGAGGAAATATGGTGCTTGGTGCGGTGCAGGAAAATCTTGGGCATATTATGGATGGCAATATCGAAAGAGAGGCTATGTAATTGATGACAGGATTATGTGGTGGCGAAGGAAAGAAAGTGATTGGGGAGTCGATGTGTGTTGGGGAGGAGGGAAGGAGAGGGAGAGGGTGAGGGGGAGAGAGGGAGAAAGAGAGAGAGCGAGAGGGAGAGGGAGAGGGAGAGAGGGGGAGGGGCAGGGGGAGGGGGAGGGGGAAGAGAGAGAGGGAGAGAGAGAGAAGGAAGGGAGAGAGAGAGCGGGAGGGAGAGGAGAGAGGGAGGGGGAGAGAGAGAAAGAGAACACAAAAGGCAAAAAGAAATGTGTCTGTTTGTGTGTGTGTGTGTGTGTGTGTGTGTGTGTGTGTGTGTGTGTGTGTGTGTGTGTGTGTGTGTGTGTGTGTATATGAGACTGAGGATGTGAGCTTCTTGACGATGGTGAACCCAGAGAACCATGCCTCATTGTCAGGCAAAAGAAATTATGCGAAGCACATTTGGTGAGAGGGGTGGTGGATGGGGCTAGCGAAAGGAGGATAAGTAATAAATCCAAAAGTAATCCGGAAATCTTAAAATCAACCCATCTCAAAAGCTCAGCATCTGATCTGGAATATGAACTGATTCTGCCTAGATTCTGTCAGGGGCTGACAACATTGCAGAATGAGAAGCTTATTTGGAAAGTCTGTTCTGTATTAAATGGCCGGAATTCTAACAGCAGCTGGGTACAACTTCAGCCACAAAATACTGGCATTCGGTTCATTGCAGAACCCCTTTTAAGTCCGATATTTCAGCTGGCCCTATATGTTATTATGTACTGAACAATATTCAGCACTGGCTCTATATTATGTGCAGCTCACTATCCTAGACTGGCCCAGACTTACATCCAAGCTGGCCATAAATTACATCCAGTTTAAGTTAGCTCATTTTTTTCCTATTTGCAAATAGTAAAATTCCATTCTACTTCCCATCCCCGTTCTGACATGTCAGTCCATCGTCTGTCTCCTCCACCGACACGATGAGACCACAGTCAGGTTGGAGGAGCAATACCTTATATTCCGTTGGGGTAACCTCCGACCTGATGGCATGAACATTGATTTCTCGAACTTCTGGTAACTGCACCCCTCCCTTCACCGTTCCCCATTCCCACTTCCCTCTGTCACCTTACCTCCTTGTGCTCCTCCCCTTCTCTTTCTTCCATGGTCTTCTACTCTCTCCTATCAGATTCCCCCTTCTCCAGCCCTTCATCTCTTTCACCAGCCAGCTTCCCAGCGCTTTGGTTTCCCCTAACCTGGTTTCACCCGTCACCAACCACCTTGTAGTTCTTCCTCCCTTCCCATTAACTTCTCGTCCTTTTTTCCAGACCTGATGAAGGATCTTGGCCCAAAACATCAACTGTTCACTCTTTTCAATAGATACTGCCTGGCTTGCTGAGTTCCTCTAGCATTTTGTGTGTGTGCTTATTGCAAACAGTCTGCTTTCAAGCTACTGTGTTGACTGTGACTGAATCTTGTTATTGTTCAAATGCACGGCTGTAAACCAATTTTTCAACAAAATGACTCAACTTCTTTTTGAACAAGAGCAGGGATTGCCACCAGCTTTATCAAGGCGCTTTACATCCTAATACTTCACTGGGGATTGACCTTCCTACCTCTTTCATTTTCATGACCTACCTCATTGAGTATAATCAGAAAGATTCATCTTGAAAAGACTGATGAGATAGGACAAGCAGTCATGAATATGTAATTATTAAACAGCACTCAGCAGAACTGAGATAAAATAAATTCCCAGCCTTGTCATTTTCTGCGTAATTATGTGACTA
This sequence comes from Mobula birostris, assembly GCF_030028105.1. Classification (NCBI taxonomy): domain Eukaryota; kingdom Metazoa; phylum Chordata; class Chondrichthyes; order Myliobatiformes; family Myliobatidae; genus Mobula; species Mobula birostris. Next base: position 26,479,714 of record NC_092374.1, on the reverse strand, counting down.
TAATGTTCACTGACAACCATAAAAGGCTATAATACAAAAAGTGCCATTGCAGGAATCTATCCCTTGTGGATGTATGGAAATAACTTTGTGATATAAACTTAATTAAATTGGGATTGGCAATTCTGTTGGGCAACTGAATTAAGGCATCTTGAACCAAGGAAGGCAAATGTACAGTTGAACCAAAATCTAATTGAATGGTGGAACAAGCTTGAGCAGCTGAATACCTTCAATATGTTTTTATTATTTTACTACACAATAGAGAAGTGTAAAAAAGTAAATCCTATCACAAGATTGGTGATCCATTTCACAATGCTCCAATCACAGGGCAGCACTGGCGTACATCTGGTCTGTAAAGAAGGGAGCCTTTGAACACACCTACTACCTGTATTGACAAATTAAATCTAATTCTCCTGGTGTAGCATTGGAATTGCGAGAAAAAAAACTGGACGTGGCACCTAGCCCCTGCAGACAGGGAAGTCTATTCGGAATAGCAGTGGAAGAGCCAGTAGGTTCTCACAAAATCTCAGCTAAAAGGCTGGAGCCTTAACACACGGAGTAACACAAAAAAAATGCTGGAGGAACTCAGCAGATCAGGCAGCATTTATGGAAAGGTAGATGCTGTCCGACCTGTTGAGATCCTCCAGCATTTTGTGTGTGTTATTTCCAGCATCTGTAGAGTCTCTTGTGCCTTAAAAATAATCCTGATCAGAATGTTGCATTTTTGCCATTTAGTCCTGTTTGCAATGACAGGCTCCCTTGTGCTGAGCAGTGAAGTTTTCTTTAGCGCGCTAGGTTTACGCATTGTACCTGGTCTCCAGTGGCACATTGCTCCCCAGGACCCAGCTGTCCTGCAGCTGGACAGATTCCGGCGTGGTGGGCAGCTCGCTGGGCAAGGCGGCCGCTGGGGCCGGACTCTGGTTCCTCCGCTGGCTCAGTGAGTTCCTGTTGAGGGAGGTGACAGCAGGCTGCTGCTGGGTCAGGTGCTGCTTGTGCACAGGGGGCAGCGGCTGCAGCGTGGGCTGGCTCTGGTGGTTGGCTGGTTGCTCTGAAAGGGAAACAGATGGAGGAGAGGGGAGGGAAGGGAGAACACAGATAACAAAAAATGTCAGTTTGCTCCAGACTTGTATAGGTAAGAGCCTTAGAATGAAAGAGGAAGTTTCCGGTATGCTGACTCACTGTTTCATCCCAGTTCCACTCAGATAATTTAAATTCTGATTCAGAGCAGCAAGTGCACATTGGATCCCAATAATTTCCTATCTACACCAGTCCTGAATGTCAATCCATTATGAGCGTGTGGCAAAAAAAAATCAAAATAAGTGAATTAATAACAGGCTCACTTATAGAACAAAGCAGCATCAGCTGTCATTCAACCCAATGGGCTTGTCTTGACACTTGAATAATTATCACAATAGTGCCACTCTTTCTCAAATATACTGCATCATTTGCCCTTCAGAGATATTATAAAAGTTATTATTTAATGTCCATCCATCAGACTGCCAATTATTTAATTCCAAGTCACATCTTAATTCATTAAAAAAAAATTCCCATCTCCCCTCACCCTAAAACCCATTCCCTTGAACATGGCAGCTCCTTTCTCCGGTTCCTCTAGGATTAGCTGACTTGGGAATATGAAAAGGATAATTCACTTCACTTGACAGGTGACAGAGACACCGTGCGTGTACATGTGAGTGTGAACGCATACATGCATCTTTCTATCTAGCATCTACCATGCTTCGCCCAGGACACAGTGAATAGTACTATTCCATTTTCTGAAACATTTCCAGGTAACCTTTCAGAGATGATACAGAGTCCTGGCCACTGAAGCTCTGATTAGACTCATAACTGCAAGGAAAAGCTTGGCACCTCCTCTGACTTTCATTAAACTCTTTGGCAAAATTTGGCTCAGTGTACCATCTCAGAGACTGCTTCCAATGACATTCATCCAACTTTTACTTTTGAAAAAAAAACAGTGATGAAAGGAAAGAGTTTTTAAATGTTTCAGCGCAGTCTAGATGGGTTGAAGGGCCTGTTTCTGTGTTGTACTTATCTAGAACTCTATGACTCGGTGGGCTGATTGGCCTGCTTCCTTGCCACATCTCTTGAGATAGGAATGTCAATAATTAATTTATGTCCTTTGATGGTACTGTGGTACTGAGCCAGGAAGGGGAGGGTTAAGAATGTCATAGACCTGGTACTTTGCCAGTGTGTGCTATGTAAGAAAACAGACTTCTATTTACTTAGCAATGGGAACTTGTAAGGAGATCTTTTGTTTAGTGCATGAGCATGCTTGCTGCATCATTTCAGTAACACTACAATGGTCCTTTGAACAAGAACACACACTTCCCACTTGGCAAAACCCCATTCAGCAGAGCAGATGTTCCTTCATGCCCATTTTGCAGATTGTAGCAGAGCTGATTAGAGCACTTGGAACATCGTGTACCTAATGACCATTAAATCCATTAGGCTGCCCACTTCCTCTGCTCACATTACACATTGTTCTGACTTTGCAGGAGGCCCCTGCTGGGATAGTCATCACAGGCCTGGGAATCTTCCTCAGCCCAGTTGATACCAGCTTGATTATTTAAATGCCTCAGTTGCGACGGCTATACAACCAGTCTGCCAAGAGTGACCGCAGTTGGGGAGAGCTTTCTATACACAGACTTTATAGCGTATTACCATCTCAGTTAGGGGGATGGTATGCTACTGTGTAATTTGGCATTTCTTCCCGAAATGGCTTGGCTCCAAACATTCTGTTGCCAAGCTAAGTTTGTATTGCGTTAGAAACTCCACCTATGGCACAGTGTCTTATAATTGAGTAAATCTCAGTTTTCCTCACAGTTCAGCAGCAAGCACTGAGACCAGCATTAGAAATTACTCCATAGTATTATTTCATAGTGCTGTATTAATACTTGAATCGAAAAAGCAAGTGATTGTATCTCATGCCGTGGTAAAGCAGCCAATATAATCAAAGACTCCCTCCAAGCCTGGACATCCCTCCCCCCTTCCATCGAACAGAAGATACAAAAGCCTGAAGGCACATACCACCAGGCTCAAGGACAGATTCTATCCCATTGTTATGAGACTATTGAATGGACCTCTTGTATTATAAGATGAACACTTGACCTCACAATCTACCTTGTTATAACCTTTCACCTTATCGCATCTTCCCTATGCCTGTAACCTTATATTGTGCATTCCATTATTGGTTTTCCCTTGTACTACCCGAATGCACTGTTGGAATGAAATGACCTGTATGGACAGCATGTGAAACAAATTTTTTTCACTGATCTCAGTATATGTGTCAATAATAAACCAATTTATAATTTACCTTGGATGATAGAAATGAAGCATTAGGGATAATGGAATATAGAGGAGGTGCTAAAAGGTTGTGGTGTACAAACATTTATCTTGAACTAACACCAAAGCAAAAAGTACCTCATTACACAAATTCCATGCTTTGCGCAATGGGGTATAGTCACAACTATCTCTAGGTTAGTTTGCCTGCTAGAAATGTCTTACAAAATTTCTGAATTTCCCAATGACATGAAAGAGGCCTTCTGGCTCATCAAGTGCATGTTGGGTCACAGAGCCATTTAATTCCTCCAGTAATTTTGCATGTAACCTACCCCTAGATCCACACTTCTAATCCCCTGGGCACTATCACCCACGAACATTCGGAGTAATTTACACTGGCCAATTCACCTGCAAATCTGCTTGTTTTTCAGTTGCCTAAGGAAGAAAACCCACATATTCACAGTGAGAACATGCATAAACGTTACCAAGGGCCAGGATTGAACCCATATTGCTGGAATTGTGTAGCAATAACTCTGCTGGCTGTGCAACTGTGCTGCCCTTCATTAAACAGATCAAAATATCTGATGAAGGACAATTTTTGCACGCCAAGGGTTCGATGTCAGCACATGTTCTTGGATGGATTTTGATCCCTTTCCAATAGATTTTAATGAATTCACTTTGGACAATAAAGGACCATATTCCACAAAGAGCAGTTCAAACATTCTTCAAAATACAGATTTCATGCTTTGATAAATTTATAAGTTAGTAAGGACACCGGGGGGGGGGGGGGGGGGGGGAAGTGGATGTTGCGGACGTGAGCGGAAGGGAAAACAATAGGGAATGCTAATTGGCAATAGGATTGAAATCAGCAGTGTGAGGACAGAGAAGCAGCTGTCAATCAGAGCAGCGAATTCAAGGTCAAATGCATTACTGAAATGGAAATAAAGTGAGTGAAAGAACAGAAAATTGGATGATAAAAGATAAAAGTGATTGGCAGCTAAAACTTTAAAAAATTATTTCTACGTTTTAATATCTCCAACAACAATTAATTGCAGTTCCATATTTGTTATGATTAAACTTTATGGCAGTGACAATGACTGGCAGTAATTAATACTCAATTTGTATTCTACAATAGACAGGTCTTAATTCAGACAAGTTTATTTCCTAACAACCTTACAAATTGAGCAATTTTCAGTGCCAGGAAAATTGTAATTATTAAACTACGGCGATCAATGAGTGGATGAATCTGAAATTTCTGCAGGATCTAGTTCATATTTACCCTGTTAAAACAGCAAGCTCATGTCATTCAATACATCTCAATGATGAGCTACTTATTAGGATACTGCTTGCTTGAAGCTCTTCCTCACAGTCCCCAGGCTTTTATGATGAGTTCTTTCTGCTTCATTTCTAATCAATGGTAGATGTCGCTGCATGATATGGGGTGGCCATTGCACACTAGCTAGTTCAAAGACTTGACAGAGCAAGGTCTTAGCTCATTGACTAAGAACAAAATGATTGAAGACCAGGCCCTGCTGTATCGGATGAACACACACATACCTACACATGTACGCACACGCATGCCTGAACATACACACGCGCCCTTGCATTTTGCATGTCCACCCCAATCACCTCCCCTCACTGCTCAGATGCCAAGCTATTAGCCCAACCTTCAGGAAACTCTCTCAACTCTCAACCCTTCACTCTGCACCTCCTTCCTCTCACTCTTCACTTGCCCCTCTACTTCCAGCTGCTTTCCCATCACTTACCACTCCTAATCCCTCAGTTTCCCCTTCCACTTTCCTTTCATCTCTCTATCTTAGCTCTTTTCCTTGCCACACTTTTTCCATCTCAGCTCCCTCTCAATTCATCCCTTCCACCTCAGCTTCTACCTAAGCTTTTTCTCACTTCATCCCTGCCATCTCATCACCATCCCCTCTCCATCTCAGCTTTTACCCCTCCCTCCATCACAGCTCCTTCTCCCTCATCTGAGCATCATCCTCCTCTATCTCCTCCCGTCCCTCCATCATAGCTCCCTGTCCCGCTATCCCCTCCATCTCAGCATCATCCCCCGCCACCTAAGCTACCTTTCCCTCTATCTCCCCCCAGAGCCTCCCTTGCTCCATCTCAGCTCCGTCTCCCTGTACCCCGCTATGATGTGGACATATTCCTAAGGTCTTTAAAAATTACATTTTGGGGGTCATTCACAGAAACAGGTGGGCCAAAACTACATTCATCCTATAGACTGACAATAGGTTTCATCGGCATTTGACATCCTGGGGAGAGGCACCATAAATTCAGGGGCCAACAACATAAAAAAGGTGGTACACAGGTATGAGGGTGAAAAAGAATGTGATTATCATGGGGCACACTATACTCTACAGTCCTCAGTATAGGTCTTGAAGGCTGTGTTGCAGCAGAAGCACAAAGTTAACAATGTCATTATTACCACCTAAGTCACATGCAAATTGGCAGAGGATCAGTCCCATTCTACCTCCTGTACCTAAAAAAGTGGCCACTGAATGTATGTTCATGGTCTTTGGCTGCTATTGCCCATCCAGTTCAAGGTTTGACATGTTGTGCATTCAGAGATGCTCTTCTGCACACCACTGTTGCAACACTTGGATGTTTGAGTTACCGTTGCCTTCCTGTCAGCTTGAACCAGTCTGGCCATTTTCTTCTGACCTCTCTCATTAACAAGGCATTTTCACACACAATATGACTGCTTACTAGATGATTTTTGTTCTTTGCACCATTCTCTGTAAACTCTAGAGATTGTTGCGTGTGAAAATCCCAAAAGATCAGCAGTTTCTGAGGCAGTCAAACCACCCTGTCCAGCACCAACAATCATTCCACGGTCAAACTCACTTAGATCATGTTTCTTTACCACTTTTGGTATTTGGTCTGGACAACAACTGAACCTCCTGAGCAGGACTGCATGCTTTTTATGCATTAAGTTGCTACCACATGATTGGCTGATTAAATATTTGCATTAACGAGAAGGTAAATAGACATACCTAATACAGTGGCTGCTGAGTTTATAAATCATGCAATGAAAAGGTGTTCAATATAAAGGATGTTGGAACCTAGACTGGGCAAATGAATGAGTTATTTTATGAGGATGAGCTTCAATTGAATTTGGCTGGGATCATTATCCTGGGCAATTAAGTAACAAGTACTGCATATAGATGGTCTGAGAGATAGCGGTTTGTTTTCTAGTGAGGGGAAATTTATAAAGTTAAAAAAAAGAATAAGGTGATAGTGTAGCATAGCAAAGTGGATCAGAGTAACGAATCAGGCAGCGTGTATGGAAGGAAATAAATAGTCATCATTTCGGACCAAGGTGGTTTCTTGGAGGAGAATTACTAGTTAACATTTCACGCCAAGAAATTGGGCTCAATATTTCCAGCATCTGCAGAATCTCTTCTGTTTACAAATAACAAGTATTCTTCAGGTGGATAGAATTGTAGTTATTGCACAGAAACAGGAACTTCTGTGCATGCCAACCAACATGCTCATCCAAACTAGTCCTATTTGCCTACATTTGGCCCGTAACTTTCTAAATCTCTCCTGTAAAACGTCCAAATAGCTTTTAAAATTTGTTATTATAGATGTAATGGTATATGTCATGATGAAAGATCTCGGCCTGAATTGACAACTTTTTATTCCTTTCCATGGATGCAATAGTAGAGTGGATGGCCAATTCATGGAAAGTGTAAGAGGTGGTTCTCTGGATCATTATGTTGAGGAACCAATGAGGGGACAGGCTCTTTTACATCACGTTGTTGTGTGTTGGGAAAAGCTTAGTTATTCATCTATCCATTAAGGTTTTAGAAAAGAGCCCATAAGAGAATAAGACATAGCAGCAGAATTAGACCATTCGGCTCATTGAGTGTGCTCCACCACTCCATTTTCACTTATTTATTATCCCTCTCAATCCATTCTCTTGACTTCTTCCTGTAACATTTGACATTCTTATGAATCAAGAACCTCCACTTTAAATATACCCAATGTTTTGGCCTCTGCAGCCTTCTGCAGCAATGAATTCCAGAGATTCACCACCTTCTACCTAAAGAAATTCTTCCTTATCTCTGTTCCAAAGTGGTGTCCTTGTATTTGGAGTCTATATCCTCTGGTTCTCAACTCCCCCAGAGTGATCATTACATAATAGAATTTGAAGTAAAGACGGAAAATTATTTTGTTTACTCTGAAACAAGGATGCTAGATCAAAATAAAGTAACTACTACATGGGTATTACATATGAATCATCAATGGTACATTGGGAAGTGACACTAAGAGGTGTGAAAACAAACATTACCTAACTTTTTTGCTTAGAATAGGAAATTAGCATTAGATCAAAGGAAAAGGTTTATAAGAATCAGTAAGTATGAAGATGGAAATTTTTCAGATTTCGGCAATGAAGCTACAAGGTTTTGACAATAAAACAGAAAGAAGTATACGACAATAATCCAGAGCAAACCACAGAATCAGACTATAAAAAATGTGGAAAATGAATAACAAGAAGAACATGGTTCTCTTACTGACTGAAGCAGCAGAAATTTATTGGAGAATAAATGAAATGGTAGAGACAGTTCACAAATGTTTTGTGCCTGCTTCAGAAGAAAAGACACAGAAACAGATAGGAAATAGAACATAAGAACATAAGAAATAGGAGCAGGAGTAGGCCATCCGGCCCATCGAGCCTGCCCCGCCATTCAATAAGATCATGGCTGATCTGTCCATAAACTCAGCTCCACCTACCTGCCTTTTCCCCATAACCCTCAATTCTCTTACTATGTAAAAACATATCTAACTGTTTCTTAAATATATTTAGTGAGGAAGCCTCAACTGCTTCCCTGGGCAGAGAATTCCACAAATTCACCACTCTCTGGGAAAAACAGTTTCTCCTCATCTCCGTCCTAAATCTTCTCCCCTGAATCTTGAGGCAGTGTCCCCTAGTTCTAATCTCACCTACCAATGGAAACAACTTTCCTACTTCTATCTTATCTATCCCTTTCAAAACTTTATATGTTTCTATAAGATCCCCTCTCATTCTTCTGAACTCCAGAGAGTATAGTCCTAGGCAACTCAATCTCTCCTCATAGGTGAACCCCTTCATCCCTGGAATCAACCTGGTGAACCTCCTCTGCACTGCCTCCAAAATCAGTAAATCCTTTCTCAAGTATGGAGACCAGAACTGCACACAATACTCCAGGTGTGGCCTCACCAGTACCCTGTATAGTTGCAGCACGACCTCCCTGCTCTTGAATTCAATCCCTCTAGCAATGAAGGCCAACATTCTATTAGCCTTCTTAATAACCTGTTGTACCTGCAAGCCAACTTTTTGTGATTCATGCACAAGCACTCCCAAGTCCCTCTGCACAACAGCATGCTGCAAGACTTCACCATTTAAATAATAATCTGCTCTTCTATTATTCCTTCCAAAGAGGATGATCTCGCATTTACCAACGTTGTATTCCATCTGTCAGACCTATATCGCTCTGCAGACTCTCCACATCCTCTGTACAATTTGCTTTTCCACTCAGTTTAGTGTCATCAGCAAACTTTGCTACGCTACACTCAGTAACCTCTTCCAAATCATTAATGTAAATGGTAAACAGCTGCGGGCCCAGCACCAACCCCTGTGGCACCCCACTCACCACTGACTGCTAACTGGAGAAACACGCATTTATACCAACTCTCTGCCATCTATCTGTTAACCAATCCACTAACCATGCCAATACACTTTCTCCGACTCCATGCATCCATATCTTATTTCTAAGTCTCTTGTGTGGCACCTTATCGAACGCCTTCTGGAAATCCAAGGATATGACATCCACCTGTTCCCTCTGCACTCATTATGTCCTCAAAGAACTCCAGTAGGTTTGTCAAACAGGACTTGCCTTGGCAAATCATAAATGTGAGAAAGTCTGAAGATGCTGGAAATCCAAGGCAATCCACACAAATTGCTGGAGGAACTCAGCAGGTCAGGTAGCATCTATGGAAATGAATAAACTGTCGACGTTTCCGGCTGAGACCCTTCTTCAAGACTGGAAAGAAATGGGGAAGATACCAGAATAAAAAAGGTGTGGAGAAGGGAAGAAGAATATCTGAAAGGTGATAGGTAAAGCCAGGTGGGTGGGAAAGGTAAAGTGCTGGAGAGGACGGAATCTAATAGGCGAGTAACATAGGGAAAAGGGAAGGAGGAGCGGAGACTCAGGGGAGATGATATGCAGGTGAAAAGAGGTAAGAGGCCAAAGTGCAGAATAGAAGAAGTGAGGGGTAGGGATTTCTTTACATAAGGAGAAATCAATATTCATGCCACTAGGTCTGTACAGAATATAAGGTGCTGCTCCTCCACTCTGAGGGTGGCCTCATCATGGTACAAGAGGAGGCCATGGACCAACGTGTCAGAATGGGAATGGGAATCGGAATTAAAATATTTGGGCCACCGGGAATTTCCACTTTTGGTGGAGGGTGCTCGACGAAGCAGTCCCCCAATTTGCGATGGTTCTCACCGATGTAGAAGAGGCCACATCGGGAGGACTGAAGACAATGAATGCCCCCAGTGAATTCGCAGGTGAAATGTTGCCTCAGCTGAAGGGACAGCTTGGGGTCCTGAATGGAAGTGATGGAGGAGGTGAATGGGCAGGTGCAGAACTTTGGCTGCTTGCAGGGATAAGTGCTGGGAGGGAGATTAGTAGGGGAGGAACAAATGGATAAGGAAATCATGGAGGGAGCAATCCCTGTGGAAAGCCGGTGGGGGGGGGGGGGGAGAGGTAAAGATATGTTTGGTGGTAGGATTCCTTTGGAGATGGCGAAAGTTGTGAAAGAAAATAGTGGAGAATACATCTACAGCGAATCAGCAAATTAAAGAAATTAGCCGAAACTTTTAAAAAAAGATAAGGGAAATTTATGGAACTTAGCCTCTAAATTGCCTTGATCTGATTTTCCACACCCCAAAATATCCAAAGAGGCAATTATGGAGATAACAGATGCTCTGGCCATTATGTACTAAAGTTCCAAGGATTCTATAATGCTTCCTAGACGTTATGATTGCGAGACTAATCCTAGATGGAAGACAACAAGGGAATAGTGGATGTGATGTATTTGCAGATCTGTTATTCTGACATCTAGAATGGAGATGTATCAAGTCCCTTCGAAAACAAGAAAATCTTAGCATGAATTTATGATTTTAAAATATTGGCTGAACCTCGTGAGCTTTTGTGAGGTTATGACTAGCTGAATAAATGGGGGGGGGGGGGAACATTAGATGTGGCGTATTTGAATTTCCAGGAAATCTTTCAAGAAGATGGCACATAGAAGATTATTGAACTAGATATTTGGGTTCATATACCGACATGGAGTGAAGCTGATTAAATGGAAGGAAAACTGAGTGGAAATAAGCAGGCCTCGGAGATAATTCACAGATACAGTAGAGTAACAGGCCTTTCTGGGCGAAGGAGCCTCAGCTGCCCATGTGACTAATTAACCTACTAATCTGTAAGTGGGAGAAACCCAAAGTAGCACCTGGAGAAGACCGATATGGTCACAGGGAGAACATAAAAACTTACCGACAGCATCGGGAATTGAACCTGGGTCGCAAGAACTATGGGACATAGCCTTAAGATTCGGGGCGGTAGATTTAGGATGGAGATGAGGAGGAACTGCTTTTCTCAGTGAGTGGTGAATCTGTGGAATTCTCTGCCCAATGAAGTGGTGGAGGCTACCTCAGTTAATATTCTTTGTATTTAAGTCAAGGTTGGATAGTTTTTCACATATTTGGGGAATTAAGGATTATGGCGAAAAGGCAGCTAGGTGGAGATGAGTCCATGACCAGATAAGCCATGATCTTATTAAATGGTGGAGCAGGCTTGATGGGCCAGGTGGCCTACTCCTGCTCCTATTTCTTATGTTTTTATGTTCTAATAGTGCAGTTCTAAATGCTACACAAATATGCAGGAATTCCAGCTGATTACAATCTACATTTGTCTAAAGGGATTAAGAATAATAAATCCAAATTTGCTAAATCAAGGATGGGGGGAACTGTGGGTTCTAAGGATGATGCAATGAGGCTTCAAGGGGATATAAGCAGGTATACCTTATTCCTATTGTTATACCTTATTGAACACCCTTTCAGAGAGAAAGGGACTTGCAACTCAAGATCCTTAGGTACATCAACATAGCTAAAGGTGTAGCCATTTACATAACACACACACAAACAATCCCGATGAAGGGTCTTGGCCTGAAGTATCAATTGTTTATCCCCTTCCATGGATGCTGCCTGATTTTCTGAGAATCCCCCCAGCATTTTGCGTGCATTGCTCAAGATATTCAGAATTCCTTGTGTTTAGCCATTTAATGTATACTTCGCTCTTATATTGGACCTCCGAAAGTACAACACTTCACACTTGTCTGGATTAAATTCCCAGGTCTCATCTTTTCAGAAAGTTACTAAACTTTCAATTCTCTTCCTAAAAGATGGCAACTGAGTACATTCATGATAATGATGGAAAAACTTCTTGGATATTAGACCATAAGAGAATGGAGCAGTATCAGGCTATTGACTCTGCTGTGCCATTCAATCATGGCTGATTTATTATCTCTCTCAATCCCATTCTCCTGCCTTCTCCCCATAATCTTTGATGTCCTTACTAATCAAGACTTTATCAACCTCCATTAAAAATATACCTAATAATTTGGCCCTCGCAACTGCCTGTGGCAATTAATTCCACCAATTCATCACCCTGTGGCTATAGAAACCACAATTAGAATCAGAATCAGGTTTAATATCACTATATGTGTCCCTCCTCAACTCTGTCCTAAAGAGATGTGCCCTCCGGTCCTAGACTCCCCTGGTATAGCAATGATCCTCTCCATGTCTACTCTATCTAAGCCTTTCAATATTCAATATGCTTCAATAAGATCTCCTTTCATTCTTCTCAACTCCAGTGAGTACAGGCCCAGAGCCACCAAACACTCCTCATATATGAACCCTTTCATTCCTGGAATCAGTCTCGTGAACCTCCTCTGGACCATCTTCAATGGCAGCACATGAGGGAACTATGGGATGCGGGCAGTAAAGTAGTACTGCAGTAAAAGATCAGCCATAATGTTATTGAATGGTGAACCAGACAACAGGGGGGTGTACAGCCCACAACTGCCTCTTTTTCTTATTTTCTTATGAACACAAATAGTTTATTTTCTTTTTAACTTCTGAATCTGCCCACTCTCAGCATGGAGCAATGAAAAGGTAAAGTGGAGGGCAGGAATAAAACAGATTTGTGATTATGATCCTCCACCATTTAATGGATTAGGGACACACGCCAAAATATCCAGCAAGACACAGCATGACCCTTTGCAAAGTGAAATTTATGGAACAGCTAAAAGAATTTGGCTTTCCATGGACAGCAGAAATTCAAGTACAAAGCATAGATCTTTGCTTGCTATTTTTCAATGTCACACTGTTGTGGGGTCTGCATCAGTGCACAGCTATTTCCAAAGCCTTTGATTAATATTGCATGGCGGAACTGAAATAACATCTTTTGTAGTTTGCTTTTTCATCGGGCTGAGTGGTATCTAGCAAATATATTTTTACCACAGCTGTGACTGATTTAATTTGAGGCGATTCCACACATCTAGCTTGTCAGAGGGCTTTCCAGGTTTTGCTGTCTAAAACTCGGATAAGGTAAGGGAAAGTGATGTGCCGGATTACTGCCATAACATCTCATGGTCCTGTTGCGTCTGAGAAAGCATTACAAAGCATAAAGAAAAAATGCAACATTTAAAAAAAAACTATTTTCAAAACTAATCCAAAGAGAATTTTCTTTGGTTTAATCTTGATAAACATCAAGAAGAGAAATGTACGACATGTCATGTGGAAATATCCATCACTGGAGCAGTTTTAACGCTGTACTACCCTACAGGCGAGACAAGCAGTTAAAATTATCCCTTACTGCTTTGGTCCCACCATTTTTGATTTTAACCTGTGGAAAAGTCTCAGCCTGCGGCTGACAGGATCATTCTTTACATGTGCAGATGTGGCTAGTTTCAGCAGGTAAGGCTTTTTGCCCAAGGGAAGGCACTGGGATGCTGTCCTGTTTAAGCTCAATTTATACTTCTGCGTCAAATGTACGCCGTAGGTATCATGTGCCCTACATCGTAGGGCGATGCGCACCTCCCCAAAGAAGTAACACAGGTGTCATGGCGACGCAGACCACAACAACTGTGATTGGTCTGCTTGGTAGCATCGCATTTCCTCATACGCATTTCCGGTTGCTTTTCTCCGCCATGTCTGTACACTGATGTGAAATAAATGGTTGGAGACGATGAACCAAATTGTCAAATCTACCTGCCGACATCTGAAAATATTTGAAATGCATTTCCTCGTCCATGTCTCTCACGAAGGAACTCAACTCAGTGGCATAGAAACCCCACCGCCAACTGGCGTTTTGTCGGTGAATTGCAGAGCAACGCAGACACAGCTGTGCATGCTCGCTATGGCGTAGGGCTACGCAAAAGTATAAATCAGGGCTATGGCGTAGCCCATACACACAAGTATAAATCAGGCTTTAGGCTACAGGTACAAGCCCTGCGGTCATTATGGTAAATATTCTGGCCTTCTCTTCTACTACATCATCCCTTTCTGAAGGCAAGAATCTTCTGTCATCCATTCCCCCCATATTTAACAATGGCACATTTGGGTCATAAATTCCTGATATTTGGCATATTCGTTCCGTTTCCATAGCCACCAAGCAGCCTGCATTGAGTCTAATATCACCAGCTTCAAGCTGCCACAATTAGAGGCCCGGCCCAACCAGATCCTGCTCCTGATCAAAATGGCATCCATAGAATTGTCTAAGGATTCCCAACTTTTTTTCAGTAATTTATATTTCATTTATTGCAATACAGTGCAGAATAGGCCCTTGCGGCCCTTCAAGCACCCAGCAACCCCCTTGGCTAATCATGGGGCAATTTGCAATGACCAATTAACCTACCAATTGATACATCTTTGGACTGTGGGAGGAAACCCATGCAGACACGGGGAGAATGTACAAACTCCTTACAGACAGTGGCAGGAATGCCATAGGCCCCTACCATTAACCGAGGGATCCATGTACACCAGGTTGTAAACTCCTGGTTTAGAGGGATCTGGGTCAAATGTGGACAAATGGAACTAGCTTAGATGGCTTGGACAAGTCTGGCAAAAGGGCCCATTTCCATGCTGTATCACAGTATGACTCTAATTCCGGTAGCTTGAATCTTTATTTCAAAGGTTTGTGAATGTTAAAAATTTCAAGCCAAGGAGCGAAAGGAGTGGCAAATGAGGAAAGGGATTTTGTGGGCATTGATGGAAGGTTGCTGGCCTGAATTTTTAACTTCTATTCGGTCCTCACAGATGCTGTCTGACCCGTTGAGTGCTTCTGATTGCTGCTGAGAGAGCACAGTGGCACATCTGAGAGAACCGCTGCCTCACAGCACCAGAGACCTGGGTTCAATCCCCACCTCGGGTACTGTTTGTGAGAAACTTGCACATGACCTTCCAGAAACTTGTCAAAAAATAAACAATTGATTAATATTGAAAACAGAGCAAAAGAGTATTTTAGGCAACAAAGAAGTCTGTTAAGCATTCTCATGGATATGTCTGCACTAGACAAACATTTCTGTTAGACAGAGCACTGTATGTTTCTGTTCACAAGGTACTCAGCATCAGAAAATATTTGTACACTGTCAGGAAAAATTTGAGCCAAAGGAGTTAATGTTCCTCACTACCTTCCCACTCTCCTCCGCGCTCTGAGTTCATGAAGTGTCGCAATTTCAATTTTCACTCGATTAAATGATGTTCGATGCGGAATGCTGTATATTATCGTGTCATGGTTAAACTGCTATCAACAATAATGAGAGAAATCTTTACCTACTGTAGATCTTAGTGACTTTGCACTGATCGAAGGCATTAATGGCTTTATTGGTGAACTTTCAATATTTCAGAAGAAGGGACAAAAATAGTTTATGTTGATATATGTTTTACATGCTTGAAAGACATTACCTCAACATCATTGTGCAAGTAGTTAGATCCACATTGAACGATTTAATCTGCAAGAATCAGTATAATCTAGCTCACTGTGTGACATACTTCAAGTTTTAAGGGTAAATCGATTCCTTTTAAAAATTTAACCTGGGATTGTAAATTCACTGCAAGGATAGGCTTTACAAGTTCCAGTTTATGACGAATGGTGTATCACAGACTTGTTTCCTAGATCAACAAACCTCACAGGATTTGTCACCTATTGGTTTGTAAAACACATGCACACAGTGCAACAGATGAGATATTTCTCAGCCCTACAGAAAACAGACTTTCTTATTTTACAACATTAATTGCGTCTCGCTGGATACAGATGCTTCATTCTGTTGTCTCCCACTTTGCTTGTGACTGAAGATGCAGCATCCTGACGGATACATATTTCAACAGCACAAGGTGGATGAAATAAAAAAAGGCAGGGCTGCATAAGAAATACAGGACTGAAATTTGACCTCAATCCTCACAAAAACACTTGAAAAGCAACACTGCATTTTCCAAAGGAGTAGGACTGTACTCAGTGGAGTTCAGAAGGATGAAGATAGATCTCATTGAAGCCTATCAGATACCGGAAGGCCTGGATAGTGTGGATTATTTATTTATTGATAATCAGTGTGGAGTAGGCCCTTCCAGCCTTTCGAGCAACCACCCCACCCCCCCCCACCCCCGATTTAACCCCAGCCTAATCATGGGACTATTTACAATCACCAATAAACTTATCAACCAGTACATCTTTGGAATGTGAGAGGAAACCCACATAGTCATGGGGGAATGTATAAGTTCCTTACAGACTGCAGCAGGAATTGAAACTGGATCGCCGGAACCATAAAGTATTGAGCTAACCACTACATTATCATGCCATGTGGAGAGGACGGTTCTAGTAGGAGGAGAGTCTAGGATCCAAGGGCACAGCCTTAGTATAAAGGGATGTCAGTTTTGAAACTGAGATGAGGAAGAATTTCTTCAACCTGAGGGTGCTGAATCCGTGGGATTTGTTGCCACAGAGAGCTGTGAAGGCCATGTCACTGGATGTACTTAGGGTAGAGACTCTTGATTGCTAAGGGGTTTAAGGGTAATGGGAAGATGCCAGGAGAATGGAGTTTAAAATAGAACAAACATGTCTGATTGAGAAAGCCTAATTCTGGTCCTTTATCCTATCATTTCATAGCGTGCAGTGTTAGCACTATTTTTTAAAATGTGACATTCTGTTAAATCTAGACACTCACGTTTCAGATAATTCTTCACTCATTTTCCCTCTTCATAACCCTGTTCTACTTCTTGTCATCAGTCCCAAAGGCACAAGCATAAGCTTCCTCGGGTCCAGGCCACTCACTCGCCAGTACCTCATCCCTGTAACCCTTCCTCATCTGTCTGTAGGCAATTTAACTATGGAAGGAGCTACAGCACCTCATCTATCCTGTTGTCACTGGCTCAGGGAGATGCTGAAACTAGTGAGGGGGTTTAAATATCCTCAGACATTGTACCAAGATTAGGGTCTGCCATTTACAACTGAAGAATGCTGAAATTTCTGCTCTCTGAGGACAGTTAATCTCTTGGAATTCTTTACCCTACATAGTAAAGGTAGAGAAATGTTTGAAAGATCGTGGGACTGAGGGCTATGGGTTCTGGCACAGAGAAGGATTGAGGCCTGAGGCAGAGCAGTTATGGATATAATGAATGACTGAGCATGTGTGAAGAGCCAGGATGCCTATTCCTACTCCTAGTTTCTTAGGCACTTGTCTTTTTAATGCAGGGAATTCGGACACTAGGGATTGCACTAATTAAGTGAGTTAGCAGAGAGATTTGAAAATGTGAAAGGAAATTTCAATATTGCTTAATCTGGAATTGGTGTAGTTCAGTGAATGGAAATCTCTGGTCAAACAGGAGTTTGCAAAACCATGTTACAACAGCGCTGCTCTTCAAATTCCTGTGCATACAAATCTCAGCAATTTTTAAAGAAAGGTTCTGCATGTTACCAAGAGTTTTAACAACTGTAAAAGTGATGTGGCCATGACCCTTCCCCGACCTTTGCTGCTCCAGGATTTCTTCAATTTACTCAGAAAAACAGGGAGCACAAAATGTCAGCAATACTGTCTGGTATGGGTTATTTGTCTACATAAATACACATGGAATGTCAGCTCTTGACATTTATCAGTATAACAATGTGCCTTTAGAGCAAAAGGGCATTTTGAAATAGGAAGACAAGCCTGAAATGGTATCTGAAGCATGGCTGAATCCTTTAGCTGGCCCAGTTGTGGTGTTCTAATCCCACAGGGCGTAGGAGTGTGATTACTTAACAAAAGAAAGGAACCAAGCAGGAGGACAGACAAAATGCCCAAGGTGGACATGGAAAGTGATTCTGTTTTTCCTT
This sequence comes from Mobula birostris, assembly GCF_030028105.1. Lineage (NCBI taxonomy): Eukaryota > Metazoa > Chordata > Chondrichthyes > Myliobatiformes > Myliobatidae > Mobula > Mobula birostris. Next base: position 26,461,976 of record NC_092374.1, on the reverse strand, counting down.
CACTTTAGAAACTGTGAATAAATCAATGGCCAATCTGGATCCAACCCAAGAACAAGGATTTAAAGTTATTTTGGCATCCGAACATTGCCATTCAGAATCAAGGGCCATCCAGGGCACGTGACTCAGTCAATCAGCATTGTAAACCTCTGCTAAAGTGCAACACTGAAATTATTTATAGCTTGGAGCATTAGTGCATTTATTTATGAAGTTGTTCCGAACTGCTGACCTGATCTGTACCTTGGAAATGTAGTAAAAGCCACAATCTACATCCAATTTAAGAGGCATTTAGGCAGACACATGAGCAGGCAGGGAATGGAGGGATTCATGCCGATGAGATTAGTTTGGCTTGGCGTCACGACTGGCACAGACACTGTGGGCTGGATGGTCTGTTACTGGGCTTCACTGCTCTTATCATCTATTGCCCCTTTGGAAAGAGTTAACATTTCAGGTTAGGTTCTGATGAAGATCTCAATCTGCAATATGAATTCCTTTCTACAGATCCTGCTCAACATGCTGAGAATTCCAAGCATTTTCTGTTTACACTTCAGATTTCAGAGCTTTTTTTTTAACATTTCTGTCTATTTCTATGTCTTTGACCATTAAGTATCAGAAACGTACAAATCAAATTTTCCTTGACAAACGTATCCTACAGTGACCAGGTTTCTAAACTTTTCACTGGCAGTAATGCACTTCAGAAAATCCTGAAATGCCTGGAAGTGCAGCAGGAAGCTACTCTTACTCTGCTGGCCAGAATTAGTGAGTGAGTAAAAGAGTAATTCTATCAAACAGGAAATGCTGTTTCAAGAGTTTATCAGGTACCAATAAAAAGGAATAGAAGCTCATGCATCCACTCATGAACCCAGGAATTGTTTTTTTAACTCTCTAGGATCTGCCCACTAATCTTTTCCCAATGATGGTTAACTTCATACTGACTACTCTGCCACAGGGCCTTTCTGCACACCATATTGTAGCCTTTGATAATCTTACACACTTTGTTCAAATCTATCCTCTGCCTTCTTTGTTCCAAAGAAAACAAGACATACAGCCACTGTTTCATTTTCTAGCCAGTTTCTATAGATGTATGACTTACCTTTCCACTCTACAAAGAAAGTCATGTACTTTAGAGTCAGCTCAGAAACAGGACCTTTGGCACACCTAGTCTTGTGCCAAACCATCAGCCTGCCTAGTCCCATCAACCGGCATTCAGAGCACAGCCCTCCACATCTCTCTCATCCATGTACCCACCAAATTTCTCTTAAATCATGAAATCAAACCTGTATCCACCAGTTGTGCTGGAAGCTTATTCCACACTGTCAACACCCTCCGAATGAAGAGGTTTACCTCATGATCCTCTTAAACATTCCACATTTCACCCTTAACCCATGACCTCTAGTTGTAGTCTCACCAAACCTCAGTGGAACAAGCCTGCTTGCATTTACCATACCTATACCCCTCGTAATTTTGTATACCTCTATCAAATCTCCTCTCAATTCTATGGAATACAGCCCTAACCTTTCAATCTTTCCCTATAGCTCATATTCTCAAACTTTGGCAACAGCCTGGTAAATTTTCTCTGCACTCTTTCAATCTTATGTACATCTTACTCTAAATTTGGCCTCACCAATGTCTTATACAATTTCAACATAACATCCCAATTCCTGAACTCACTACATTGATTTATGAAGACCAATAAGCCAAAAGCTTTCTTTACAACCTTATCTATTGTACCTGTGACACAACTTTCAAGGAATTATGGATCTGTATTCACAGACCCCTCTGTCCTACTTCACTCCTCAGTGCCCTACCTCTTACCATGTAAGACCTAGCCTGGTCGGTCCTCCCAAAATGCAACACCTCACACCTGTCTGCATTAAATTCCATCCGCTATTTTCAGCCAATTTTCCATCTGGTCCAGAACCTGCTGCAAGCTTTGATAGACTTCCTCATTGTCCACTACATCCCCAAGTGACTGAACCTCCTTGATCAACCTCCCATGTGCGACATTGTCAAAGGCCTTGCTAAAGTCTACGTGGACGATATCCACTGCCTTGCCTTCATCCACTTTCCTGGTAACTTCCTTGAAAATCTCTATAAGATTGGTTAGATGTGACATACTACGAACAAAGCCATGTTGACTATCCCTAATCAGTTTCTGTCTATCCAAATATTTATCTACCTGGTCCCTTAGAATACCTTCCAATAATTTCCCACTACAGTTGTCAAGCTTACTGGCCTTATTCTTAGAACCTTTCTCAAACAACATTAGCTATCCCGTGGCTAAGTGTGTTTTAAATATCTCTGTTAGGACAACTGCAGTTTCTGCACTAACCTTCCACAGGGTTCGACGGACTACCTTGTCACGCCTTTGGGATTTATGCCCCCTAATTTGCCTCAAGACAGCAAATACCTTCTCCACTGTAATCTGTATAGGGACCCTGATCACTGCTTCACCTGACTTCTATTGATTCTCTAACCATCTCCCAAGTAAATACAGACGTAAAAAATCTATTTATGATCTTCCCATCTCATTTGGCTTCATGCATAGACTACCACTCTGATCTTCCAGAGGACCAGTTTTGTCCCTTGCTATCCTCTTGTTTTTACCTGTGTCTATAGGTACCCTTAGGATTCTCTTTGTCTGTGAGAACAACCTTCTTTAAGCCCTCCTTATTTCCTTCTTAAGTGTTCTCCTGCATTTCTCATACTCCAAGTGCCTCATTACTACCTGCTATAGATCTCCTTTTTTTTCACCAGGGCCTCAAAATCTCTCACAAACCAAGGTTCCCTAAACCTGTTATCCTTGCTTTTTAATCTGACCAGAACATACAAACTTCAGTTTCAAAATTTCTCTTTTGAAGGTCTCTCACTTACCATGTACACCTTTGCCAGAAAACAACCTGTCCCAATCCTGACCATCAAAACTCTTTCTCCAATTCTCAGCCTGAGGACCAGACCTATTCCTTCCCATAATTTCCTTGAAACTAATGGCATTATGATCACTGGACACAAAATATTCCCCTACACAAACTTCTGTCACTTGCCCTGTCTCATTCCGTAATAGAAGATCTAGTATTGCACCCTCTCTAGTTGGGACTTCCAAGTACTGATTAAAGAAACTTTCCTGAAAACATTTGACAAATTATTTTCCATCCAGCACTTTTACAGTATGGGAGGCCCAGTCAAAATTAAAATCACCTCTTATCACAACCCTATGCTTCTTGCCATAGTCTGCTCCTCTAAATTCTGCAGACTGTTGAGTGGTTTATAATGTAACATGGTAATATCTTTCTTATTCCTCAGTTCTACCCATAAAGCCTCACTAGACAAGCTCTCCAGTCTGTCCTATCAGACCACTGCAGTGACACTTTCCCAGACGAGTAATGCCACCCTTCCTCCTTTAATCCCTCCTGCTCTATTCAGTCTAATACAACGGAATCCAGATCATTGAACTGCCAGTCCTGCCCCTCCTGCAACCACGGCTAAAATGGCATAATTCCACATGCTGACCCATGCCCTAAACTCATCAGTCTTTCCTGCAGTACTCCTTACACTGAAATATACACAGCTCAGAACATTAGTCTCAACATGCTCAAATGTTTGATTCCAGACTTTGTATGCAGGCTTAACAACGTCTTTCTCTAAAATCACTCCACTATCTGTTCTGGCACTCTGGTTCCTGTTCTCCTGCAGTTCTAGTTTCAACACTTCCCCCAGGTAGCATTAGCAAACTTTCCTGCTAGGATAATAGTCCCACTCCAGTTAAACTATCCCTTCTATATACAGTAGGACTCGCCTCCCCTGGAAGAAAGCCCAGTGATCCCGGCTGCACAGTCTCCTTAGCCACGCGTTAAATTGCATGATCTTCCTACTTCTGGCCCCAGTAGCACATGGCATTGGTAGCAATCCTGAGATCATAACCCTGGAGGCCCTGTCCTTTCACTTAGCACCTCAACTCACTTTGCAGGATCTTGTCATCTTTCCTACCCATGTTATTGGTACTGATGTGGACAATAACCTCTGGTTCTTCACCCTCCCACTTACGAATGCTGTGGACTCAATCCAAGAGGTCCTTGATCCTGGCACCCAGGAGGCAACATACCATCTGGAAATCTCATTCTTGTCCTCAGAACCTCCTTTCTGTTCCCCTAACCAATGAATCCCCTATCACTATAGCTCGCCTCTTTTCCTTCCTTCCCTCTAAGCCACAGAGCCAGACTCAGTGCCAGAGGCATGACGCTGTGTCTTTTCTCTGCTAGCTCCCCCTCCCCCCAACTGTATCCAAAACAGTATGCCTGTTGTTGAGGGGAATGGCCACGGGGGTACTGTCCTTAACCCTCCTGACAGTCACCTGAGTCCTACACCTTATGTGTTGATGTCCTGTCTATCAATCCCTCAGCCTGTCGTATCTTCCAGAGTACATCCAGTTCTTAATACAGGCTGTTGGAAGCTGCAGCTGGTTGCACTTCTTGCAGGTGTAGTTGTCAGGGACACTGGAGGTCTTCCTGCCTCTCCATATCCTGCAAAAGGAATATTCTGCTATCCAGTATGACATCCTCACTCCTCTCACTCAATGTGCAAGAAAGAAAGAATAAATAATGAAATAAAATCTACCTATGGTCCCTGCCTCTTCTCGCCGAAGCCTGAACTCCCCACTCTAACACTTCCCCTCCCACACAGTAGTTCTCTGCCTAAACCTAACTTATTGGATCTTGCTAAGTGCCTATTCATGCTCAGTCCAATGTCTCCTCGGGAACTGTGGTGCACAAAATATGCAAACTAGACTAATGTCTTTATCTTCCCAGTAAGAAGTGGAGTGTAGAACCTGGGACAGGTTGCAAGGGGGAAGGGAGATAGTAAAACAAGGGGGATACATGAAATATGTTGCCTGAAATGTGACTGAGCTACTGTGGTGCACTCCCAGAAGAAGATGGATGACAGTGCGGAAAAACGTCCAATTAGTCTGGAGCTTGAATACTGTGGGAATGTAAATGTGGGAGTGTTGAAGTAAACAGTAAAACAGTACAACGTGAAATGGACTTTTGATGGGCAGACCATCATATCCACTCTAACTTATCTAAAACCTCTCTGCATGGGTTGTCATAGCCCAGCTAATGGTTATTTTTCTTGTAATCTGTTTAATTATATATTTTTTTGCAATTTTTGATAAAACTGTCACACACAGCCTATCATCTCTTAAAACCTCTGCAAATGTTGACAGATCACTTATTTTCTTGTACTGAGCTTCACTCAGCATTTTCATCTATCTCCACGTCAACAAATAGATACTTAGAACCTCAGGCTAGTAAAAGCTCAACATTATCAACATATCATCAATGAAGGCCTTGCTTTTGGTTTCTATGTGGAAGCATTTCGGGTCTATCCCCGAAATACTTCAAGGTTCTATTCACAGTTTCTCATTCTTATGTTGAAGTTATCATTGGTAGGCATGGAGTGGCTTTTGATGGGCAGATGGATACACGAGGCGGGCAGATCCAACTCTGTCCCACTCTGCATTGTCCAGTGCCTGAACAACATCAAGTTATGAATGGAAAATAACCTTTTACACTCTTAAATTAGAAAGGCCAACTTTCTATTGCACAGTTCTGTCAAAGTATCGCCCCAAATTCTAACGGTTTCAAGCTGTGCTACCCGATTACAGTGCAAGTATACAATCAAATTCTCAGCTGGGATTTCAATTCAATGTCACATTATGAAGTAACATAGTTAAAGTCTGACAATACATCTTTTCCTTCTGCTGTTGAAGTCCTGCATTTATGCCTTGTTACATCCTTTACAAATGTCAACCTATCAAGAACTTCCACCTGCATTATGTCTAGCACACAAGATATCCATGAAATTTCTTAATTGGTTCCTCGGTCCACATCTCCAATTCAAAACCCTCCCCTCCATTACTAAATCTCTTCATTGGCCTTTGCATCTCAGTCCTGCAGGTCCATCTTCATCCACAGTCCTATACATCCTTTGACCCTCTCTTACTTCCACGGCTGGTGATACATTAACTAGGTTGGCCCTACCTTTGGAACTCCCAGCCAAAGTTTTTCACTTTGGCTTAAAAGCTAATTGTCCCCATTACATTTCTGGCTTATGTTTCTTAGTTTGCTTTCCTGACTCGCCCTCATTTCCTGGAGCACTGAATTATAACTAAGGCACTGTATAACTCTAATCTACCATTATTTTCATATAGTTTATGAAGAACATCTGTCAAAACTCATTTTATTCTGTAAGTCTAGGTTTCACTTCAAAGCTCAAATACAATTCAAAGTAATATTTTTCTGAAAATCTGTCATTTAATTGGAACTCAGCACTATTCAAAGATCAGTCTACAACTGATACACAAAAACTCATCAAATCTCTTTTCAGCAAACTGAGTATTTTCTTATCAACACCTTAAAACGTGTAGTAGACAGATATGCAGACATATTTCCCCTTCATTTAAATGCACTCATAAACACTATGAACTGAGAAATATTCTGAAGCATTCATTCATTTATGTTAGATTTTTCATGAGCTCAAATTGTCACAGAAAATTGGCCAATGATATGCATTGGAAATGTAATACCACTACTGGCTGTTTTGTTTGGCAGTCCTTCAGGGTCGAAGCTGACTTGCCTTTGTGGGTTCCAGAGTGTGAATAATAACTCGTGAGATCCACAGGTCGTGCTTCAAGTGTTGCTGAATGGAGTGAGTGGCTGAGGGTTTGAGGGGCTTAGGGTAGGATTTGGTGTGTTACCCGCTTTTAAACTGTTTTCATTAGAATTTTCCATGCTCCTTTCAGTGCCGGGTGCCTTGCTGTATGCTTCTCTGCCAGTTTAATCAATCATGAGCAAAGGATTCTCATGAGCTGTGGGGATATTTCATCAAGGACACTTTGGGTCATCCTGGAAACATTTACTTTGTCCTTTGTCTGCTCTTTTTAATGTTTTCATTAGAATTTTCCATGCTCCTTTCAGAGCCTGGTGCCTTGCTGTTGGCCATGAGCTGTGAGGATATTTCATCAAGGACACTTTGACACCTTGGAATCCTTTACTTCATCCCTTAGGAAGTGCTTGTTATGACTGAGTTTGGAGTAGAGTATTTAACTCAGTAAAGTGGTCTGGGGTTGTGGAAGATATGGAGCTAACTGAATGTAGACTGAGCTTTGATGTTGAGGATGGCTTTCAGGTATTCTTTCCTCAGGTTGCACACCGGTGTCAGTGGAGAATGTCATCATCAATATCTGTCCTCACCTAGAGATATTTTCTAAGACATGGTAAGTAATCTATGTTTGCTGGGGTGCATCACGGTTCCTGATTGTGGGGCGAGGATGTTGTGTGCTGTCATGGCAGCATAGTGAAAGACATATATCTTCCAGGTATTTTCTTTAAGATTAATCCTTCTGTGGACTTTAGAAAGAATCAACAATGATTTGGAGCTTGCCTTTTTAGAATGTATGTACCTTTTGTCTACTGTGTGGCTAACACTGGAATGATTTTGGGTCTATGTTAGAGGCAACAAAGGTAGAATATTTTTCCTACTTGTCATGTAGATCAGATCCACTCCAGTGGGGAGCTTGTTGGAGATGAGTTGAGATGCAGTGAGGAAGCTTAGAACAATGGTTCAGCCTACTTGATTGAGTGTGCACTGGGTTTGGATTTACAATGCAGACTGGTGAGGTTCACGACTTCTCCACCATTCCTGTGGAGTTATACTCCACAGTAGTTACAACAGATTCGCAAACTAAATCAAAGAAATATTACAAGCATATAAGGCCTTGCTGAGACCACCATTGGAGATGTGTACAAATTTGGATTCCTTAGCTAAGGAAAGACAGATTTGCTTAAAGGGAATGCTGTGAAGATTCTCCAGACTGGTTCCTGAGATGCCAAATGTGTTAAATGAGCAGACATTGAGTAGGCTCAGATTCTATCCTACAGAGTTTAAAATAATGAGAAAAATTGTTGAATCATACAATATTTTTAGAGGGCTCAGCAGGATTGATAAAGTCAGTTACAAACTCTATTGATAAAGAGGGGTTGTTTCCTGGACTATAGAGTTTAGAATAAGAGGTACACAAATGAAACTGCAGATACAGGAACCTTAAGCAAAACACAATGTGCTGGAGGTGTACCAAGCAGCACTTGTCCGTGGAAAGTAACGGTCAACATTTTGGGTCAAAATCCCAATGCAAAATTATCAACCTGAAACATTAACAATTTTTTTTCTTGCAGATGATGCTCAACTCACTGAGTTGCTCCAGCAGATTGTCTGGAATTTCCAAAATAAGAGGCAGGATATTTTCAATCTAACAGAGGGGAACAAAATGTGGTGAATCTTGGGAACTCTGAACCCAAAAGGATTGTGCAGGTTCAGTGCAAGACTGCATTAAAAACAGATTTCTACTAGGAAGGTCAGGAAAATAGTACTGGGGTAAATTAGCTATGATCTTGCAAACAACGGCCTGCCACTTCGGTGATGATGTCTGTTATCTGTCAAGTAGGGGACCGTGCACAATTCTGATTTGATGGAGACAGACGTGGGAGTACGGAGGAGAACTTCTGAAATGCCTGCTTCGCTGCCACTGCTACTATGTGGTAACCAGAATCTCCAGAGCAGAAAGCCCCGAAATCCTCGGCTTTGCGTGTTTCAGCGGCCGGGGCGTGTTCGAAGGTGCTCGGCAGAGGATGGCGCTCGGAAGGCTGTATCGGAGAAGCTGGTCAGAAGCTCGAAGTTTTCGGACTGATGGACTCAGTGTCGGCTGTGGTCGGCTGCTTCCAAGGAATTGGCAAGTTGATGGTGCCTGGAGGTTTATGGCAGGGAGTTTCTCCCTTTTGCCGCCGCTATCGGGGACTCGGGAGTCGATCGACTCGGGAACTTTTAAGACTTTATTTACCATGCCCATGGTTTGTTCTTCATCAAATTATTCTATTGCTTTGCACTGCTGTAACTATATGTTATAATTATGTGGTTCTGTCAGTGTTAGTCTTTGGTTTGTCCTGTTTTCTGTGATATCACTCCGGAGAAACATTGTATCATTTCTTAATGCATGTATGCATTTCTAAATGACAATAAAAGAGGACTGAGTGTTCTCATAATCTAAAAACAAAAGGGCAGGTGACCCAGGATAGGTTCTGCTGTTGTCTGTAAGGCGTTTGCATGTTCTCCCCATTATAGTGTGGGTTTCCTCCTGGTGCTCTGGTTTCCTCCCACAGTCCAAATACTTAAAGGTTATATGGTTAATTGGTCATACAGGTGTAGCTGGGCAGTGCAAGTTTGCTGGTCAGAGGGCCTGTATCTCTAAATAGCCCGTCGTGGTGGAGAGTCTGAGGTCCAGAGAGTGATGCTGTCTGGAGCTTAGCTCCTGATAGGGTCACCCGTGGCTGTAAGGTAAAGGGGAGACTGGAGTGATCCAACCAAGACCTTAGAAGATGATGGCACATCAGAACAGCAGTGAAAGGGGAGGGAGGTTAAGCAGTAAAGGGTCCCCAGTCGGTTTGGATGCTGTGCCACTGGACCTTGATCCCGATCGGGGTCGAGGAAATAAGGCATCAGTGAGCCTTATTCAACAGACGGTGCAGGTGATTGACTTGGACGATTTTGCTGTGATCACAAGACCCTGTTGGACAGTGGTAATGTAGAATATACAGCAAGTCCGATTCATGAGATCATTGGCGAGAGTGAGAGCAGGGGAGATGCATGGCCTCAGCTGTGGCGGGGATCCAGCCCTCATTCATACCTGCTGCGGCTGTGTGCTGCTGGGTCCCGCACTGGCTCAGAAGCTGGCCCTCCCATCCGTGTTCGCTCAGTGGAACATAAGCTGGATTGCATTCATCTATGGCTGCAGGCTGTTCTTGCAGAAATGTGGCTGCAGGACACCCATGCAAGATCAATCCACAGGCCATGACACTCAAGGACTTATTATTTTTTAATATTATTTCTTTTGTAACTGTATATTTTTCTACTATCATGATTATATGTGCAATATGTGCTGTGTGCTGTGTGTGAGTGTTGGTTTTGTGCTTTGCACCTTGGTCCCAGAGGAACAATATTTCGTTTGGCTGTATTCATGTGTATCGTTGAATGACAATTAAACTTGAACATGATCTTTCAACGACCACATAGTGGCTGCCCGTGCATCAGCCTCCCACGTTAAACAAAGTCACGCACAGGCGTTCTCCATTAAGGGAATAACCCCCGGGGAGAAAATAATACTCAACTTGGGTAATCGCACTACTACCATCTCTAAATAAAATAAATTTTTTAAAACCTTGGCCTGATAGAAGCAAAATTATTACTCCCTGCAATGACAGATAACAACTGCATTTCTGTAATGTATACATTACTTGATTTTTTATAAATTGAATGACACCCACTATTAGAAGCTGTCACAGCTGCCAATGCAATGATGTCATTGTATTGCCTACTGCACCACTCTGCTTTGCTCCATTAACCTGTTAATTGGCTGTCTGGCAGACAAAGAGACCCTTCCAAGTGAAAAGTAAATGCAACATACAGTCCTAAAGCCCAGTGATAGTAACTGAGCTGGCATTTAGGTTAGTTGGCGACTTTTCTTCTGAACTGAGCGGAAATGGCTGCCGTTTTACTTATGACTGGCTGATTAGAGATTTGCACTAATGAGCAGGTACTGTATATGGGTGCACCTTTTTTTATATATTAAGATTCAACATGGAACAGGGCTCTTCTGGGCCCTCGAGCCGCGCTACCCAGCAACCCCCTATTTAACCCTAGCCTAATCATAGGGCAATTTACAACGACCAGTTAACCTATCAGATGGAACGTCATTGGAATGTGGGAGGAAACTGGAGCACCTGGAGGTAACCCATGTAGTTACAGGGAGAAAGTACAAACTCCTTACAAACAACAGTGGGAACCTTATCAAATGTTCCATTGTCTTTGCTGAAAGTGGCCATCAAAACCTTTATCAGCGAAGGACCAATGAGTCATTAAAATCAGATTTTTACAGGTGCCACTTCTTTATGCTAATCCTCTGGTGGCTATTCATCAAGGATCAAAGGTCAACTTTATTCGCCATTTATATTTAACTGTATTAGGAATTTGTTGTGGTGTGTTGGTACAACATACAACAACAAAATCAATTATAAAGAATGAAGAATTACATAAAAATAAGTGAGAGATATGGAATAAAATGTGCATAAATATATAAATACCAGCATGTGTTTACAATGTAAAAAGCATTATAAAAATGTAATTTAAAGTGTTTACGGTGCAGTGTAGCGTCTGAGGTAATGTAGAGGGAGTGGGGGCTAACTAGAGTGATTGATCAGATTAACTGCCTGGGAGAAGTAAATTAGCATGAAGTTATTGTTTTAATAGCCTTCAAGTATTAGTCAAGGAACATTTCTGTTCAACTTAAAAACTCATTGCTTTGCATTTTTATTACATTTTTCTCCAAAGAAAATTCATAGTAATGTTAAGTGTCATTTGGTCATCAGGTAAACTTAGGTCGTAATCTGCCTAAAAAAAACACAGGAACAGTGAAGAGTATCTCTTTTCAGTTAATTCAACCCGTCCTTCTATAAAGCACATGGTTTAGATCTTAATTGCTCGAGTGACCGAGCAGTCATTCTCTCCTTCATGCGAGAAGTGTTCAGAGAAATGCAAGTGACTTTGCTTGCAAATCACAGAAAGTTAAAAGTTAATCTGCTCGTTTAGTAAAAAGGCAAACATTTTTTGGCGTTTATTGCAAGAGGATTAAAGTACAAGAGTAAAGATGTCTTTTTACAATTTATGGGACCGTGGGGAAATTACTCTTGAAACATTGCATATAGGATTGGTCACCTAACTCAAGAGCCCAATTTATTAGGTATACTTGCTTGTTAATACAAATATCTAATTAGCCAATCAGTGGTAGCAACTTAATGCATAAAAGCTTACAGACATTGTCAAGAAATTCAGTTGTTGTTCAGACCAAAATTCAGATTGAAAAAGAAATGTGATCTAAATGGCTTTGACCATGGAATGATCATTGGTGTCAGACAGGGTGGTCTGCATATTTCAGAGTCTGCTAATCTCCTGGGATTTTCACACACAACAGTCTCTAGAGTTTGCAGAGAACGGTGTGAAAATAAAAAAACATCCAGTGAGCAGCAGTTCTGTGGGTGAAAGTACCTTGTTAATCAAAGAGGTCAAAGGAGAATGGTCAGACTAGTTCAAGCTGGCCTGAAGGTGATAGTAACACAAATAACCATGTGTACAACAGTGGTGTGCAGAAGAGCATCTCTGAATGCACAGCATGTCGAACCTTGAAGTGGATGAACTACGACAGCAGATGACAGAAGAATATACTTTCATTCATGCATATAGCACCTTTCACAATCTCTGGATGTATCAAAGCACTCTGCAATACTTCAGGAATGCGGTAGGAATTTCACTCAATAAGTTCCCACAAAAATACTAATTGCTAATGGTAATGATTTACCAAATTCAATTGAGAAAATCATATTGATCAGGAACCAAAGAGTTTTCTTCTTCAAAATGATCATTCAACTCTGTTGGGTTCTGATCTCCACAACACTGCCATTGTAGAACGTCTATTAATTTCCTTCCATTTCCTTGTACCTTAAGACACTTATAAATCTTTACCTGTGCACTGGCAACTGATAGCTGCTACTTGAGAAAATTTCCTTCTATTGTGAATGGCTGCATCATCTGTCATCTACTCAGGCTGACGAAGCACTTGTTTCCAATATAGCAAGAATACTTAACACTGCCTCCAGGGTGCAAGCTGTGCAAGAGCTAGGAGTTGTATGATGGAGAAAGACGCCCTTCAACCCATTGCATCTAGGCTGGCCATCATGCCTATCTATACTAATCTCTCGATGGCATTAATTCCATATTGCTCATTACAGATCGCCCCACTTCAACTCAGAAGAGTATCGGGCCTGTTTGCTTAATCCCTCTCTCATTGCAGAACACCATCTGATTCCTGGCTTCAATCTGCTAAACCTTTCCTTACCTCCTGTACCTAATAAAGTGACCACTGAGTGTATGCTTGTGGTCCTTATGCTGCTGTACACTAACGAGGTCCCTGTAGTCAAGACAGATGAGATACACTGCAGATTGGTGGGTGAAAAATAGTGTGGCGGGAATATCAAACTTTCCGTGCGCTTGACACACTCTGACATTCAGTTCCCCAAAATTACTACCACATAACCCCAGTATTCACCAAACAAACTCAAAAAGAACACACCAGTCATTTGTGCAGACATCAGATTGCAAAACAAAAGAGGGATCACTGCCATTGAAACAAAATGAATTCGCTTGGGGTCAGCCTGACAACCTCTTCAGACAATCTCTTAAGAGGCTTTAGCAGAAGCAGCCTAAAGGATTACAAGCCTGCAGTAATCCTGTTTGGCTGGCTTTCGTTTTGGTGATGAAATGTAATTCAGGGTTAAAGACTACACTAATTAATTTTCAAATATCACCATTACATTAATTTATATTGGTTCAGTAAGTATTGGGACCCATCCCTCCCCCAACCCCTTCATAAGTATACTCCAATGTCTTGGTATTTACACTATGTAGAATAGCACATCACAACTAGCCACCAGTATGCAACGGGATCTCTCGGCTGATTTACAGTATATTCTGCAGTACCAATTACCAAGAAACAGTACTTATACAGTCCATATCCCATTTAAGAGATGTAGTGCTCCACACATTTCTCCTTTCTTTTCCCTTAGGCACAAACAGGATGCAGTTTTAAAGCACTGTTTGACAAAGATCAAGGCTTTAGCAACGTTAGTATGTTTGGTAATTTGATTTTCTTTCCCTGGGTCTGCTTGGCTAAGGAATGATAAATATTTGGATGGATTTAAGATTTCAAATTGCTGCTCCCTAAAATCCCGTTTGTTTAAATCCATATAAATAGCCAGATCCATTTTCTTAACATATTGAGGTTACAGACTCTTTCACAGCCAGTATTAGTGAGGACCATTGATAAATACTTCCTGTAGTTTCTGATATCATGCCACAGATAGCAACGTAAGCAATCCCTTACCCTGAGCATTCAGACCAATGCCAGGCAACAGGAATTTCAACTAGTCCTGGGTGTGAGCAGACAGGTTACCCACAGTAAATTTATTCAGTGGCACAGAACAAAAACAGGCCTTTCCAGTCCAATGAGCTCATGTCGCCTAATTACAACTATGTGACTAATTAATCTACATCTTTGGAATATGGGAGGAAACCGGAGCACCAGGAGGAAACCCATGCAGTCACAGGGAGAACATACACACTCCTTACAGACAGCAGCGGGAACGGAACCAGGGTCACTGGCACTGTATTAGCACTACACTAACCGCTAACGGTACCGTGCCACCCCAGAGTAGCCACACAAGGAAACGGGAATAGCACCCACTGGCGAGAAACAGAAATACAGACCAGTAGAAGGCAACAATTTATCTACTGTTTTAGAACTGCCTGCTGCCAAGGGCAGAACTGCTGAACAGAGGCAAAGTGGAAGGTTACAATGGAAATAATGATCTTAAAATGACTGTAGTTATTCAGGTAGGTGGAGGTGCCAAATACTCTTTCCTGTCTGCAAGTTGGCTATTTTTGGCCCTGAAGCCCATCACCCCTACTGGCGCATTTAGGCCATCAACAGCAGCTTGCAAGAGTCCTCTGTCCTACACTGAAGGTTGAATGGCCTTGTGGCTTCCACTTCCACCACATGATTTCTTAAGTCTTCTATGCGAAGATCCTTCCTCTCCCAGGGATGAAGTCTTTCAAGCTTCTGTGGCTCTGGGTTTTCACGGGATGGGGTTGATAGAACCATGTCCAACACTCCTCCTGTCGCAGCTGGGCTTGGGCACCGTCCATGGTGGAGTTAAGTTAGCCATTTACTTGAATAACAACTACTTGCCTTTGAAGCACTCTGGTATTTTTTTGGGCCTCTGAAGCAAGCTAGTGCGTGTGGAATCTCACTCCCTTTCTTTCTTCAGTGCCAATCAGTTTATCAACAAGCTGGATGGTTGTGGTCATTGGGGCCCTTCCTACTCACCCATTGGGAAGGGGCAATCTTTATACCAGGCATTCTAGAACATTCTAAAATCTCTTTTCTGATTCCTTCATGTAGTCATCAGGCTCACAGGTTTGTCAGTCACTGCAGTTGATCTGTGGGGAACTTGAAACAGCTGGGTTCCAACTGCACCAAAACAACTCTAATATTAAAAACACAAACACTGGTAATGGATTAAAATGCTGTTCACCAGCAATTCCAGGTTACAACACACTCTTAATAACAAAGAAATGTAAAACAAAGTTCCTTCACGCCTCCTCCTTTATCTACATTACATTTAACACTAAAGAAAACATTTTGTATTCAGACAAATATCATCAAGCCACTCAAGGATCTCTTTGGCAAAGCAATATTTTTGAAGAGAATCCTATTGGTAACTCTAGCAGGCAATTTCAGCACAAGATCCTACAAGAGAAAAAGGTAACTGAGGGAAAAATAAAATGCTGTCAGGATGCTTTGAACACACCATGGATTTTTTTTTGAGAGTATCTATTGTGGCTGAGATATTATCATCTCACACAAAAGACATTACTTTCAAAAATGCCACAGCACCGCTAGCCTTGAACAAGTTCCATGGGTCTGTGGTTAGACTGAAACTTTCATCTGAAAATTTACATTTACAGAGATACTACCATAGTCATGAAGATAATTATCAACAAACCATCTGTACCAATCCTATAATTGAGGCTTTGTATCAATCTGCAGTGCTTTAGAGCATTAAGTATTTCTGTAGTGTATCACTGTTACAGTGTTGGAAATGCAACGGCCAATATGCACACTCCCACAAGTACGTAAGTAACAATAACCAGATTATCTGGATGGAGACAAGGTAACGTTCCTTACTTTTTATCAGACACCCAACATTTCACTTCAACCCGCGGGTGTCCAATCCAAAATAAAATACCTCTGGTAGTTCTGATGTGGTGATGTACTAGTCCAGTGGTCCCCAACCACGGGCCACGGACCGGTACCGGGCCGCAAAGCATGTGCTACCGGGCCGTGAGGAAATGATATGATTTGGTGATAAAAATGATACGAGTTAGCTGCACCTTTCCTCATTCCCTGCCACGCCCACTGTTGGAACTTGAACGCACATAAGGTCATTACACACGCAAAGTCACTGCCCACGCGTCATCCATGTCAGCATGGGAAGAAGATCAACTCCTCGAGCTTGCAAATGACGGTGGGCTGAAAAGTATGTTTGACATAACATCTCTGCCGGCATTCTGGATCAAAGTCAAGGCTGAATACCCTGAGATAGCCACGAAAGCACTGAAAACGTTGCTTCCATTTCCAACATATCTCTGCGAAGCAGGCTTTTCTGCAATGAATGCAACGAAAACTAAATTGTGGAATAGACTGGACATAAGGAACCCTTTTTGAGTATCGCTGTCTTCCATCACCCCTCGATGGCACCATCTTGTTGCAGGGAAACAAGCCCAGGCCTCCCACTGACTCAGCGATATTTTTGTGTTGCAATGATTTTATATGTTCATACGGGGAAGATATGTGCTGTGTGTTTAACATTAAATTCGTTAGATAAACCCTTTTAGAAACGAAATTGAGTGTATTAGCCACTTATAAGTGACTTAGCTGACTTATCACATATTCCGGTCGTGATTAACACCACCCCACCCCCCCACCATCCTGCTGTCGGCCGATCCACAAGAATATTGCCAATATTAAACCGGTCCGCGGTGCAAAACAGGTTGGGGACCTCTGTACTAGTCAAGGTCTGTGAATTCAAGTCTAAGGGAGTGGGACTTGAACTTGCAATGTTCTGACTCACGGGTGAGAATGCTAACCACTGATCCACACCAATCTACTCTTTGACTCGAGTGTCCATGTTGCCGCTTGCTCTGGTTGATCAGTATTTAACTTATCCCACTCTGTAGTCTCATGAAGTAAAATTGAGAATGGTGGCAAAAAAAAGAGAAGGAATGTTGACTGGATGGACCTGAGTGGCTTTGACCCCGTCCACTGGTGTTCTACATGTGGCTGTTGTGTTCCTACAGAAGGCATGGGTTCATGGACGTACATGATGGCCATAACCAGGAGCCAAGTCTTTGTTTTGAATTTCTTCAGAGCGGGAAACTGCCACACAGAACCACTGACCCAATCTTATTTGCTGATTGGTAGGAATTTGTGTGGAAATATATGCACCTCTGCTCCATAAAGACGAAAGAGTGACATTTTCAATATTTGGTACTTTTTATTGCGTTGCTTCCCCTTGGCTATGATTCTACTGATTGCTCATTCATTATACCATATGTAATCAATTCAACATACATTCAGTGGCCACTTTATTATGTACCTCCTGGATGTAATAAACTGGCCACTGAGTGTATGTTCATGGTCTTCTGCTGCTGTAGCCCATCCACTTTAAGCTTCAATGTGTTGTGCGTTCAGAGATCCTCTTCTGCACACCACTTTTGTAACACGTGGTTATTGGAGCTATTGTCGCCTTCTGGTCAGCTTGAAGCAGTCATTCTCCACTGACCTCTCATTATCGAGGCAACAGAACTGCCGCTTACTGTTGTGTGTGTATCAGCAGAAGATCAGCAGCTTCTGAGAGACTCAAACCACCACTGCTGGTACCCACTTTCACTCTCCGGTCGAAGTCACTTACCCGTTTCGGGAATTTCTTCCCCATTCTGATGTTGGGTCTGAACAACAATTGATCCTCTAGACCATGCCTGCATGCTTTTATGCATTGAGTCGCTACAAGATTGGCTGATTAGATTTTTACATTAATATGCAGGTGTACCCAATAAAGTGGCCACTGAGTGTATGCAGCTTTATTACAATCTACCAGCTCTCCTGTGGCACTCGCTATGTGACTGGAATGATAGTGTCCCTATAAAAGGTCATCACATTGACATTTAAACGCTGTAATTCTCTCACCAGCAATGTTGAACGCTGCCTGATCAGACCCAGTAACAGTATTGCTTCTGAGTCAGGGGTTGTGGGTTCAAATTCCTGTCTGCCACACCAAGCACAGAAACCGTGGCTGACACACCTGCGACACCACTGGTCAAAATCATTGCAAGGATGGCCTTCGAACTTGGGATTTCTCTAACGTTAATTATTTTAGTTGGTCTGCTGTGGGAAACAAAAAAAATTGACTGAGTGGTAACAGAGACCTCTGCACAGGAGCCCTGAGCTTCATGCTCAATCAACGTGGATATTTCAGCGTCGTAACAGTGCTTTTTGGATGCAGTGTGGTTGTACTCCCTATTCAAATGGATGAAAGAATGTGTTATTTGAAGGGATAGGTTGCCTGGTGTGGTGCCTGGTATTTATCCCGCCACAAACACAGCAAAAACAGTTTATGGCTAATTAGCACATTTGCTATTTCTGTGCATTGTTAACTGCCAATATAACACCAGTAATTACAGATCAATGGTAATCCAATGGCTGTAAAGCATTTTCACATATCGCAGCATATTAAAGGAACTATATAAATGCAAATGCTTTCCCTCTCTTACTTTACTTTTTTTTTAATGAAAGGGTCATTTCAAGCTTGAGTGAAGAGGCGAAGGGACTGAAATCACATTAGTACTAAACTCATTATCATATTTGTCTAAAATTGATTTGTTAAGATTTTAACAAAAAAAAACATTTCCTCTAAATAGGTTAATGCTGTCATTAAAACAGCGGAGCGAGCACTTACAAAGAATGCTGAAGTACTTTTTGCAGCAATTTTTTTACACCATGTCAATTTAACTCTTGAGAATTTCAAACCGCAAGAGGCAAACCATACCACTACAACAACGTATAGTATTGGATGGAGGGTACAGAAGCCTGGAAACACTTACCACAAGGCTCAAGGAGAGCTTCTATGCCACCATTATAAAACTCTTGGACAGACCTCTTGTACAATATGACGGACTCTAAACCCCACAATGCACATCATTTACCTGCCCTGCACATTTTCAGCTTTTACAGATTTTTGTTGCATTGTTATAATTTCACCCTGTTCTACCTCAATGCACGGTGTAATGACTTGAACAGTATAAACGGTATACAAGACAAGCTTTTCACTGTACCTTGGTACATATGACAATTATAAACCAAGTTGGTGGCTTTAATGCAATGTGATACTCGAAGGTGTATTCCCTACGATATATGACTTATCCACAAAAGCTAAGCAAGTCCTGAAGAAGGGTCTCAGCCTGAAACATTGACTGTTTACTCGTTTTCATAGATCTGCCTGACCTGCTGAGTTCCTCCTGCCTTTTGTGTGTGTTGCTAAGGAAGTTGAGGCTGTGGGGAGGGGAACAAAGCCCATTAAATACTACAAACACCACTAGAACCATTATGTAATAACCACCATTATTCATTTACTTATGTATTTAGAGATACAGCACAGTAACAGGTTCTTCCAATGAACCTGTGCCGTTAAATTGCACCATGCGGCCAATTGACCTATGAACCCCTATATCTTTAGAATGCGGGAGGGAAAATGGAGCACCTGGAGGAAACCCATACAGTCACAGGGAGAACATACAAACTCCTTACAGTCAGTGGTGGGAATTGAACCCACATCACTGGTGCCGTAGTCGCGTTACGTTAGCCGCTACACTACCGTGCCGCCCAACTAACAAATATACTTTTCTTCTGATGGGAGTCCCTCAGGACCGAAGATGACTTGCTTCTATTCTGGTTCTGTGATTATCAGCTCGACCTGTGTGAGAACTGCAGTGTCTGCCACAGGTAGAGCTCTCAGGGAAGCTGTCTCAGCACTTTGTGAGGCAGTGTGCTCCTTCTGCTACATATGAGGTCACTTTGTGCTGCTGATGCAAGGCCTCATTCTTCACACGATCTGCGGTGCTCCTCCTCAACCTGAGCAGTCATGGGCCAGAGATTCCAGGGGTCAGAGGAGATGGTGCAGTTCTTCCAAGGAATTTTATGCAACGCCTTTGAATCTTTCCTTCTTCTACCTAATTATCCCTTAAGCAATATGATATTATCATATTTTATTATCACAGACCAGCTTACCTGTTTTTAGGGAATGGACATAGTGGCATCATAACCCATATAGTACTCTTTATGGAACTGTGCTGGGAAGCTTGTCAGAGGGCTGCCCAAAGGTGGGAGTTCCTGGGACAATACCATCTGACTTTCATGATGCCACAGTCGGAGGATTGATACATTATGATTAAAGAGAAAAAATATTATGAGAGAAAACTGGCAGGGAACATAAAAACTGACTGTAAAAGCTTTAATAGATATGTAAAAAGGAAAAGACTGGTAAAGACAAATGTAGGTCCCCTACAGACAGAAACAGGTGAATTGATTATGGGGAGCAAGGACATGGCAGACCAATTGAATAATTACTTTGGTTATGTCTTCACTAAAGAGGACATAAATAATCTTCCGGAAATAATAGGGGACAGAGGGTCCAGTGAGATGGAGGAACTGAAGGAAATACATGTTAGTAGGGAAGTGGTGTTAGGTAAATTGAAGGGATTAAAGGCAGATAAATCCCCAGGGCCAGATGGTCTGCATCCCAGAGTGCTTAAGGAAGTAGCCCAAGAAATAGTGGATGCATTAGTGATAATTTTTCAAAACTCGTTAAATTCTGGACTAGTTCCTGAGGATTGGAGGGTGGCTAATGTAACCCCATTTTTTAAAAAAGGAGGGAGAGAAACCGGGGAATTATAGACCAGTTAGCCTAATGTTGGTGGTGGGGAAACTGCTGGAGTCAGTTATCAAAGATGTGATAACAGCACATTTGGAAAGCGGTGAAATTATCGGACAAAGTCAGCATGGATTTGTGAAAGGAAAATCATGTCTGACGAATCTCATAGAATTTTTTGAGGATGTAACTAGTAGAGTGGATGGGGAGAACCAGTGGATGTGGTATATTTGGATTTTCAAAAGGCTTTTGACAAGGTCCTACACAGGAGATTAGTGTGCAAACTTAAAGCACACGGTATTGGCGGTAAGGTATTGATGTGGATAGAGAATTGGTTAGCAGACAGGAAGCAAAGAGTGGGAATAAACGGGACCTTTTCAGAATGGCAGGCAGTGACTAGTGGGGTACTGCAAGGCTCAGTGCTGGGACCCCAGTTGTTTACAATATATATTAATGACTTGGATGAGGGAATTAAATGCAGCATTTCCAAATTTGCGGATGACACGAAGCTGGGCGGCAGTGTTAGCTGTGAGGAGGATGCTAAGAGGATGCAGGGTGTCTTGGATAGGTTGGGTGAGTGGGCAAATTCATGGCAGATGCAGCTTAATGTGGATAAATGTGAAGTTATCCACTTTGGTGGCAAAAACAGGAAAACAGATTATTATCTGAATGGTGGCCCATTAGGAAAAGGGGAGGTGCAACAAGACCTGGGTGTTATTATACACCAGTCATTGAAAGTGGGCATGCAGGTACAGCAGGCGGTGAAAAAGGTGAATGGTATGCTGGCATTCATAACAAGAGGATTCGAGTACAGGAGCAGGGAGGTACTACTGCAGTTGTACAAGGCCTTGGTGAGACCACACCTGGAGTATTGTGTGCAGTTTTGGTCCCCTAATCTGAGGAAAGACATCCTTGCCATAGAGGGAGTACAAAGAAGGTTCACCAGATTGATTCCTGGGATGGCAGGACTTTCATATGAAGAAAGACTGGATGAACTAGGCTTGTGCTCATTGGAATTTAGAAGATTGAGGGGGGATCTGATTGAAACGTATAAAATCCTAAAGGGATTGGACAGGCTGGATGCAGGAAGATTGTTCCCGATGTTGGGGAAGTCCAGAACGAGGGGTCACGGTTTGAAGATAAAGGCGAAGCCTTTTAGGACTGAGATTAGGAAAAACTTCTTCACACAGAGAGTGGTGAATCTGTGGAATTCTCTGCCACAGGAAACAGTTGAGGCCAGTTCATTGGCTATATTTAAGAGGGAGTTAGATATGGCCCTTGTGGCTAGGGGGATCAGAGGGTATGGAGGCTGGTGCAGGGTTCTGAGTTGGATGATCAGCTATGATCATAATAAATGGCGGTGCAGGCTTGAAGGGCCGAATGGCCTACTCCTGCACCTATTTTCTATGTTTTCTATGTAACCTAGTTTCATCTGGAGGAGGAGGAGAAGATGGCGGCTGTTCCGAATGATATCGATTCTGTGTTAACTAGGGGGCCGTGCACAATCTGGATTTGATGGAGACAGCCGTGAGAAGCACGGAGGAACACCTGGAGTAACTTCTGAAATGCCTGCTTTTGCTGCCGCTGCTACTGCGCGATCCAGAATCTCCGGAGATGAAGGCCCCAAATCCTCGAATTTGCCTATTGCCTGTTGCCGGGGCCGAGGTCGAAGCACTCGGCAGAGATGGTGCTCGGTGTCGGAGTGCTGGTCGGAGGCTCGGAGTTTTCGGACAGACTTGGAGTCGATCTGTGGTCGGATTCTTCCAGTATGCTGTATCGGCAAGCTGGCGGCGCTGGAGGTTTACCGTCTGCGTGAGATGATGGGACTTTCGAGAGACTTTGAGACTTTTACTGTGCCATGGTTTGTTCTTATCAAATTATGGTATTGTTTTGCACTGTTGTAACTATATGTTATAATTATGTGGTTTTTGTTAGTTTTAAAGTCGGTTTGTCATGTGTTTCTGTGATATCATTCTGGAAAAACATCGTATCATTTCTTAATGCATGCATTACTAAATGACAATAAAAGAAGACTGCGTATCCTCATAATCTAATAATCTAATCTGGGGCAACCCTTGCCCTGCTCCAGTGACCTCCTTGTCACTTTCACCTCCAGCCCACCTACATTCCAACCCACCAGACCTTACACACCACCCCACTGGATCTGCTTGTCTCTTCCGCTTAAAGGTTTCCCAGTGTTGTCCCCATTCTCCGACTCTTAGTCTCCTGACTACTTTCCCCCAACCCCCATCTGCCCTTCTTACATCAGGTCTCAATCCCCCCATTATGCAGTGAAACCCCAAATGCTTGCCTTCAAGAGACAAAGTGGCAAGTTTGATGCACCCCTGACAGAATTTGAGAATGTTTAGGTTAACAATCCCTGTACCCTCATCCTTTACCATGAGCTCATTTTGCAGCTGATTCAGAGAAATCTGTGAAGCACAAGTCACTTTCTGAAGTGAGATTAAAAATATTATTTGCCAGGTGACACTTCAGACACCTTAAATAGGATATGACAATCTGCAAGGCTGATATTGGAGGCTATATCAGCTAATTCTTATCTTGGATGAATTGACTACAAATGCAAGCAAAGAAATTGGTTCTTTGACAATAATTGGCTTGTAATTGCACAGCTAAAGTTGTCCAAGGTCACTCACTGTCAATACAAAATAAGACCTTCAGAAACTGGTGTAAGTTTTCAGTCAAACTCTTTGAAGAATTTCCCCAAAATATCACAGTGTGGGATGGAAATGCAGCAATGTTTGGGGTGAATAAGTGAACAGTAGTGACTCCTCTCTCTTGCATATCTTTTCTCCCTTCTTTCCAATGATATAATGGATGCATCTCACTCTTCTACATTACTCAAGTTATAAAGCAGATTAATGGAACCAAGTATAACTAGTTCCCAAACAGAATGGATAATGTTGGTTTCATGGGCTAGGCTTTCTCAGAGCCTCTACTTTTACCAAATGGAGTTGATTTGCTCTCACTTGAACTTTCATCTGCTCTACCTTGTGACAGATAATGGGGCAGTTATCATAATGCTATGACAACAGCAGTGACCTGGGTTCTATTCCTGCCGCTCTCTGTAAGGAGTTTGTACATTCTCCCCAAGCCCATGTAGATTTCCTCTGGGTGCTTTGTGATCTGTGGGCCTCTAATTTCAACATGTTTCAGTTGCAAAAAGAGAAGCAAAGCTACTAAGGTAAACATTCAATAACACAAAAAGGGACTGAATTGACTGTGGTTAGTGGTAGCCTTGTGAAAATAAAACCATTTTGGGAAGGATTTTGGGAAAAAAATTCAGTTTTACAAGAAAAGTCGAGATAATAGGGGCCTAAGTTTTTGTGCAGGCACCATGGAAGAGGTGACCATCAATGTCCATTCTTTTTCCTATTGGTGGTGTAGTCTTCAAATTGATCCCAGATGTTTAAACAACTTTTGATTATTCACAGATGGCAGAATCGGAATAGCTGCAGAGGGCTGTAGACTCAGGGGCACTAACCTCCCACCATGAAGAACATCTGCAAAAGACAGTGCCTCAAGAGGGTGGCAACTATCACTAAGAATCCTCACAATCCAGGACACGCCCTCTTCACGTAACTACCATGATGGAGGAGGAACACTCACCATTTTTGGAAAAATTTCTTCCCTTCTACCATTAGGTTTCTGAACGGTTCATATTACTACCTCACTCTATTGCTCTCTGCTGGCACTATTTATTTTTTATGTATTTCTGAATGCAACATAATAATTTGCTATATTTTGCAGTGTACTGCTGCCACAAAACAACAAATTTCTCATATCTGATTCTGATTCAGAATGTGCCATTACCAGCAAGCTAGCCTTAGCTGCACCACTCTATTTGCCAGAGAGTGGGTTCTGACCTTCACACCTTCTCAAATGAGAAAGATTTTGACCCATTTCCTTAAGTTTATGGCCATTGCTTATTGACATCTCTCTACTAGGGGAAAGAAGTATTCTTTGTTCACCACACTGAGGCTTTAGTTCAAATATGTACAGAAGAAAAAATAAAAGGTGGGGAGGTAATCAGAGTTCCATCAGAGAAAATGGAAGAGAGTAGTAGAGAATAACAAGGAAAGTTGCATATTTAGAAGCCAAAAGTTTTATCTTCCCTGGCTGATGTTGGAGGGCTTATTGCATAAAGCCATGGTTTGAGGTTCTAACTTCAGACCACAGGCAGTTAGTTCACCTGGTAATAACATCAGCCAATGTCAGGCTCCCAGTAAGAGCCAGGAGTCATATGCGGGCATCCAGAGTGCGATGCAGGGCCTCAACTGAAACATCAACCATCCCTTTCTCTCCACTGCTGCTGACTGACCTGCTGAGTTTCGCTGGGGTAATTTTTATTTTGTTCTGGATTACAGTATCTTTATTTTATTTAGACATACAGTGCAGAACAGGACCCTTCGGCTCAACGAGCCACACTGCCCAGCAACTCACCTAATTTAACACTAATCACGGGATAACTTACAAACGTTTGTACAATGACCAATTACCTACTAACCAGTACGTCTTTGGACTGTGGGAGGAAATCGGTGCACCTGGAGGAAACCCACACAGATCATGTGGACAACGTACAATGCCAGCAGAATTGAGCTCAGAACATTACCAGCCCTAATAGCTTTGTGCTAATCACTACGCAACAGTGGCACCCAGTGTTGTGTCTTCAAAACTTACTAATTGTTCTTATATATTGTGGATGGTATTGAGAGATTGATTCAATTGCCTGCTTCCCAGTATTAGGGCTCCAACAGTTCAGGTGGCTTGGAACGTAAAATGGCTGCTGACTCTACCACAATTTTCAATGCTTGTGCTCAGTCCCTGAGTGCCTGCAAAGTAATGGCATCATAGTATCGACAGTAACGGATGAAGAAATCAGTGCACTGGGACAAATAAATACATCTGCCTTATCCGGAGCTGAAAGGTCAGAGTGTGGTGATGTGCTGAGCATGAAAATGGCACTTACAATTTTGTTGTTTCTAATCTACATTAATGAGCTGGATACCCATGCTAAATGGGGTTCACCCGATTTTTTGATAACATTAAGACAGCGAGAGCCGTCCAGTCAAGGGATACAGCAAGCATCTGCAGATGGATTTGGTCCATTTATATAACCAGCCAAGTGGCAAATTAAATTACACACTTTAAGTTGTAAAGCGTTGCACAAAGGTCACCAAATGTGGAGTGTAAGTGGACGATAATCAGTAGTGAATTAGCACAGGGAGATGTGGAAAGGGAATAATCAGAGATACGTCACTTCCAATTTCCCCAAAATGTGATAACGTGATTAAAAATGCTAATGGCTGCAGAATCAGTGCTCCTGATGTGGCTTTCTCTACACTGGTGAGACCCCGTCGTAAGTTGGGGGATCACTTTGTTGATTACCTCCCTCCATCCACCAAAATTGGGATTTCCCGGTGACCAACCAATTTAATTCCTCTTCCTATTCCAACATGTTGGTCCATGGTCCCCTTTTGTGGCACCACTGGGTGGAGGAGCAACACCTCATATTCTGTCAAAGGCAAGAACATGGATTTCCCCATTTGGTAAAAGTTCCCACCACCCTCTTCTCTCTTCTTCTATTCCCTACTCTTGCCTCTTACCGCTTCTCATCTACCTATCACCTTCCCCTGGTGCCCCTCCTACTTCCCTTTCTCCCACACTCCACTCTCCTCCCCTATCAAATTCTTTCGTCTCCAGCCCTTTACCTTTCCTACCCACCTGGTTTCAACTATCACCTTATAGCCATTCTCCACCCCTCCTCCACCTTTTTATTCTGGCAGCTTCCCCCTTCCTTTCCAGTCCTGAAGAAGGGTCTCAGCTTGAAACGTCGACTGTTTTTCTCATTTCCATCGATGCTGCCTGACCTGTTGAGTTCCTCCTATATTTTGTGTTGTCGATTGCAGAAATATAGTGCTAGAGCAGTGTATTACCATCGTACAATGGTAGTCTGAGACTTCTCAGTGCAGTATCAAGTCCAGGGAATGGTGACAATCCTAACCCCACATGACAACAAAGGTCAACTTGAACCACTGAGGATGCAATCAGATTAATCAACACAGAAAGCTTGAGTTCTGCAGCTTAGAGAGCAGTTGGTTAAGGTGACTGATCTGACTTAGATACCAGTAAAATATTAAATGGCATATAGATGGATTAGGTATTTTCAAAATATTATTTCGGAGCTGAACCAGTGATTTTTGTTTGGTGACATAAAATATTAAATGTTGCAGCAGCAGTAGATAAACAGAACCATTTTCAAAGCACATGAACAAATTAGACTTGAATTCAAGTAAGTGAAATGTATATTTGAAATACCTTGTCAAAAAACTTATGGAGATTTTTTTCCTTTTTTCTTTGCCACTGCCAATACCAACCATTCTGTCAGAAACTTCAAGTGCACACCACCTGGTATGTTATAAACCTGCCTGTACTTTTGTGGAGAGCATTCTAGCTGGCTGCATCATCGTCTGGTATGGGGGGAGGGCGTAAGTGGCAGAGACTTGTAAAACTAGTCAGCTCCATCGTGGGTACCAGCCTCCAGAGTAACCGAGACATCTTCAAGGAGTGGTGCTTCATCCATCATTAAGGACTCCCACCACCCAGGACATGCCCTCTTCACATGTTGCCATCAGGAAGGACGTACAGAAACCTGAAGGCACACACTCAGTGTTTCGGGAAGAGCTTCTTCCCCTCTGCACTCGATTTCTAAATGGACATTGAACCCACTAACAGGACCTCACTTTTTTTATTCTGTTATTTTGCACCACTTATTTTCACTTAACTATTTAATAGGCTAGGTAACTCAGTTTTCTTCCTCTATATTTATTTATCATGCATTTCATTGTACTGCTGCTATAAGGTTAACAAATTTCACAACATATGCAGGTGATATTAAAATTGATTCTGATTCTGATTCAAATTGCTACAATGTGCTTTTCAAAAGTAGCACCTCTTAGTTCTGGGACTCAACTGGATCCTTGACTTCCTGAGAAACAGACCATAATCAGCAAAGGTAGACAGCAATATCTCTGCCATGATTACTCTTGACCGGGGTGCCCCACCAGGCAGCTTTCCTTGTGTAACCAGATTCCGTTCTAACTACATCTACAAGTTTGCAGACGATACCATTGTAGTGGGTTGTATCACAAATAACCATGAGTCAGAGTACAGGACGCTAGGAAGGCTAGCTTCCTAGCTATAGAGCTAATAACATAGTGTTATGATGACAACCGTTCCCTCAATGTCAGCCAAACCGAAAAAGCTGGTCACTGACTTCAGCAAGGAGGTGTTGGTGCAGTGAATATGCTCCTATTGACATCAACAGTGCCGAAGTCAAGAGGGTTGAGAGCTTCAAGTTGCTAGGAGTGAATATTACCAATAGTCTGAACTGGTCTTTCCAATTGTGTTACAATACGCACCCAACCTTACCAGCTTCTGTGGTTTAGATGCTCTAACTCTCTGGAATATGGATAACTGGAACAGCCCCTTTAAGGATTCAGGACCATCCCACTAATTGGCAGCCATGTTTTGGCACCAGGATTTCAATATTTAAGGAACACATGAACGGCGGTTCAGTGCTCAATCATTAGCTCTAGTTGGATTATTGTCTAGCATCTAGCTTAGTACAATGTTCTTGTTTTAGTCTCGCATCATGTCTCAGATCCAATCTTGGATATACCAGGACTTGGATCCAACCATCCTCGCCTAGGTCTCTTGTCACACATTAACTCCATGGCAAGAAATCTCACCAATGCCTCCAATTCCTTAGGAAGATAAAGAAATCTGACACTCCCCCTTTGCCCCTCACTAGTTTTTATAGACACATCCTAGAAAGCATGCTATACAGACATATCACGGCTTGGTATGGCAACTGCTCTGCCCTTGACCACAAGAAGCATTAGGCAGTTGTAGACACAGCTCAGTGCATCTCAGAAGCCGGCCTCCAGTCCATGGGCTCAGTCTACATTTCTCGCTGCCTCAGTAAAAGAGCCAGCAGCCAGTCCTCACGCACCCCGGACATTCCCCTCTCCCATTGGGCAGACGTTACAAAAGCCTAAAAGCATTTACTACTGGGCTCAAGGACAGATTCTATCCTGCTGTTAGAAGATCATTGAATGAACTCTTGACCTCATTATGACTATGCACTTTAATAATATCTATGCACTCTGTACTTTAAACGCAATACTTTACTCTGCACTGTTATTGCTTTACCTTGTGCTATCTCAATACACTGAACTGATCTGTAAAAAAGGTATGTAAGACAAGTTTTTCACTGTATATTGGTGCACATAAACTAACTCGCCAATTTAACAACCAGATAAGCGATAAGCCCTTAAACTCCATTGCAGTGGCTATCCAAGGAACATTTGATACACCCTCAAATGGCTAAAATATGTGGTGCTAATCAGTGCCATGAGACTCCTAACTGACTTGTTTTTAAAGAAAAGCCTTCATGTTCTACTTATTCAGAAGATAATTTACCCTCTGCCCAAAGAAGCACATTTCTGTAAAGCTGCCTTGTCTCTGAGTCAGCAGGCTGTGGATTCAAGTCTCACTTGAGGTGCTCATGCATGTTGGCTGGGCTGACAATTAAAGCTGGATGCTGAGGGCGTGCTATCCTGCCAGGGGTGCCATCTTGCAGATGAAGCATTAATCCACAGTTCAACCAGCACATTGAAGTGTAAGATAAAAAGAGCTTATGACATTGTTTGAAGCAACGCTGGGGAGTTGTCCTGGCTATTATTTATGTTGCAATGCATAACTTGTCCGTCCTGCATCTCCTCATTAAAATGGGAACTAGCCTTCAAAAGTGCTTAATTAGCTGTAAAAGTTTGATAAAACTTCCCCAGGACACAGAAAGCCCAACGTTATTTCTTTCTGCCGATGTTAAGGGAAGCCACCGTGGATTCCTAAAAGTAACCCAGCTCTGCTGTATTTTCCTCTGTGCACAGAGGAGGAATTCCAACATTGAGGGGAATATGAGGGGAAACCTCTTCACTCATGGGTTATGAGAGTGTGGAATATGCGAGCTTGATTTCAATGTTTAAGAGAAGTTTAGATAGGTACATGGATGGAAGGGGTATGGGGGGGCTCTGGTCGTGGTTCAGGTCGATGGGTGTAGGCAGATTTAATGGTTCAACATGGCCTAGGTGGGCCGAAGGGCCTGTTTCGGTGCTGTACTCAATGACTTCTCATGGCACGGTCACTAAAGTCAAAGTACAAACAATCAGAATTCATGCTGAACAACAGGTACCTGTAGGGTGACCGTGCAGACTTTCGCAATCCTCAGCAGTGTTGGTCAATAACTGGATTTCTGTCAGTGTCTTACAAAGTGAGTGCTGAGAGTAAATGGACTGTGAATCTGTAGCCAAATGGCTAAATCACTGGACAACTGTTCAAACACCTAGCCTTGTGATTGAAGGGTTTGAATTTAAGTAACCTAACCACCCCCCAAGCAGACGGGGAATTTAAATCATTGGAACTGAGAAACTAGTAAAACTAATACGATCCATGGAACTACCTTGTCACAAAAATTTGTTTGGTTCACTAGTGGCCTTCAAGGAAAGAAATCTGTTGTCAGTGCATGGTCCGAACTACAGGACTGTACAAATATCTTAGACACATATGCTGTATAAAGCTAGGGTGCCCAAGACTTTTGCACTGAACCTGTAGTAATTTTATGTACCGCACAGTACTGCTGCCTCAAAAAAAAAGAAGAAATTTAATGGCATATGTGAGTGATGATAAACCCGATTCTGATATGGGTCTCTGTTGTGGACTGAGAGTAAGAAAGAGGCGGGGGGAGGGGAATCGTGGTTGGGAAATGGGGAAGAGAGAGGGAAGAGAGTGGGAAGCACCAGAGAGATAGTCCAAAATAGGATAAAAACAACAATTGTTTGGATTCAAGTGAATTTGCCTGGTGTCTCAGGGCTTGGTGTGTCTGTGCCTGTGCCTCCCCCGCCACCTGCCAAAACCCCACAGGACTCCTTCTCTGCCACTTGTCTCACACCTCTCCCATAGTGCTCCACCCTCACCATTCCCAACATTCTTTGCTTCTGCCAGATTAACAAACTCGCTCTCTGCTCCAAAGTCCTAGGCACCCTAGCTACGTATGTGGCTCAGACTTTTGTACAGTAATGTATATATGACCCCTGACTCATAAACCTCTCTCTAAAATTGTCAATTGGTTACAGAGTCATAGTGTGTGGAATCTAGGCCTTTGGCCTACCGAGTGTGTTAACCAACACGCACCAAGGTACACTCATCTCATTTTATTCTCCATACAGTTAAGAACACGGCATGGAAAATCAGAAACAGGAGTAGGCTGCCTGGCCCCTCAAATCTGCCTACAATTGAATGTAATCATGGCTGATCTATGCCAGGCCTCAACTTGTGTTCTGTGCCAGATCCCCATAGCACCTCAATGCCCTGACCTTTCAAAAATTTGTCTACCTCCACCTCTGATGATCAAGCAACTTTCTGGGGTGGAAAATTCTAGAAGTTCACCACCCTCTCTGAGAAGAAATTTCTACACATCATCATTTTAAATACCTGGCCCTTATCTCATAGATATGACCCCTTGTTCCACACTACCTGACTCGTGAAAACAGCTCTACATCTATCCTGCCAAACTCCCTCAGGTTCTATTAAGTCTCAGTAATGTGACCCCTCCTTCTACAGATCTAACTTGGAACAACATGGAACACCATAGTGCACTACAACACAGTACAGGCCCTTCAGCCCATGATATTGTGCCAACCCTTTAACCAACTCTAAGAGCAATCTAATCCTTCCCTCTTACAGAGCCCTCCAATTTTCTATCATGCACGTGCCTATCTAAGTGTTTCTTAAATGTCTCAAATGTATCTGCTTCTCTCACCACCCCTGGCAGGGAGTTCCATGTACGCACTACTCTATGTGTAAAGAACTTACCCCTCTTATCTCCCCTATACCTTCCTCCAATCACTATTCTTATATCGGGGGATCTAAACTGTATGTAATCCTCTAAGCGTAGATTCACACCACCATGAACTTTTAAATGGCAATAAAAGCCAACTTGTCTTTGTAACTACTTGCTCCTAGATTCCTTCTGTATTTCACTCATTTGCAGGCTCTTTCCATTTACCAAAAAATCTCTTTTTTGTTACCTGGAGCATAGGAGAATGAGGGGAAATTTGGAAGAGGAATACAAAATGATGAGGGGTATAGACAGGGTAAATGCAAGCAGGCCTTTTCCACTAAGGGTAGGTGAGACTACAACCAGAGGTCATAGGTTAAGGGTGAAAGGTGAAATACTTAAGGGGAATCAGAGGGGAATTTCTTCACTCAGAGGGTGATGAGAACGTGGAGTGATCCACCAGCGGAAGTGGTGGATGTGGGTTTGATTTCAATATTTAAGTGAAAATTGAAGAAGTAAATGAATGAGAAGGGTGCAGAGGGCTAAGGTCCAGGTGCAGGCCAACAGACCTAAGCAGATTAACAGTTCGGCATGGACTAGATGGGCTGAAGGGCCCATTTCTGTGTTGTAGTCCTCTGTGACTCTAATCTTCTCTTCCATTCGAATGGCACGCCCTAAATTCAACTACTTACCTACAAACTAGGGACAATTTACAGTAGCTAATTAAAGTACCAGCCCCCACATTTTAAGATGTGGGAGGAAAGGGAAGCCACATAGACAGAGGGAGAACATGTAAGTCTTGGACAGGCAGCGTCAAAGGTTCAGGATTGAATCTCGATCGCTGGAGTTGTGAGGGAACAGCTCTGCTAGGCACACCACTGTGCCTCAGTGGTGTAGGGGCAGGTAAAATCAATGAGCACTGCCAGCAACACTCACATCTTGTGAACAAGGGAACTTGTCTTCCAGTGAAAACAGTCAGCAAATATCTAGCCATCAGAAACTAAAAGCCGCACACTTAAATAGTACCAAATGGGTATCATATATCAGAAATCTAAACCAAAGTTTTAGTCAAAACATTGAATCACCTCCTCCTCCCTGTTAGCAAAGCAAAACTTTAATAAAGTACAAAGTCTCTCATTTATTATGTCTTGCTTTTACATTCTAAATAAAATATCTCGCCAAGCTCCCTGTGCTGTGGTTAAACATAATAATCACACAGTAAAATATGTAATTGCTGCATTCCTGGAAGAAAATTAAATTGTGAAGAAGAGAAAATAACTAAGACAGCCCCAACTGGGGTTATTATTGTGAGCACCATTCAGATCAAACATATCCTATGGTGTTGCATTAAAGTATGCTTCAATCGTCTTGTTTCCCCAAACAGCAAGCCAATAGCCATATAAGAAACTCTCGATGTTTTTGAAGAAGCTTGTTCGGATGCAATAGCTGGGAAATAGCCAGCAGAGCAGCCACATAAGAGCAGAGCCCATTGTGGCAGCCCCTGCATGCATTTCCATCACTGCACCCCCAAGGTAATATGACTGAAATTTCTTTTCAGTGCTGAGAAAATTGCTGCTTTCACACCCATTTTATCTGGCAATTGCAATACTCGGTTAAATACAATTGCAATACTCAGTTAAATAGAGGGCAACCTGACCTGCCTGCAACTCAGATCTGAATGTGCTTTGAGAAAGTACGGTTAGTGCTTGACCCAGCGGTAATGGGCAAGTGCTGTGTATCCATCGCGTATTCAGACAGAGGGGGAAGAAAAAGCTTGCCGTGCAGTAAAGCTTTTTGCTAAAGAGTTAGTGCAGAGACGAGTGGTTTAGTGAGAGGCTGGGAGGTAAATTGTCACTCTGAAACCTCTTCCAGCTGAAAGAATTGCTCAGAAGTTAGAAAGTGCCAATTCAAGAGGAGATGATAGATGCAGGCAATTTCTTACCATTATCGGGCACACAGGCAGTGCCTGAACTGGCCTGAGCTAGATATGAATTTGCATTGCTTTCCTCATCATCTGTGTCAGAGTCATGAACCGGATGCGTGCCGCTGTTGCCCAGCAACCGCCTTTGGTTGCCATTGGCACTCGGCGACGAAAGTGGGGAACCAGACTGCTCAATGGCTGATGGACTGGACGAGGAGGAGGAGGATGGCATGGGAGGACCTGAGGAGAGACAACATGAGGATTTTGGTGTGTGATGGCAAAAGCAAAGCATTAAACAGCACTGTCAAAACAAAACACCGCACAAGTCAGGCACACAAAGCCAAATGGATAGAAATGGACTCAAACACCAGAGGACACAGAGAGCAATTTGCTGCCATTATCTTGTGTTACCTAGAGTAAAATAAAGCAATGAACTGAACATCTTTTGAAAGTCAATCCTTTACATTTGAGTTCTGTAACACAACTAACGAGTGTCCATTTGCTGGATTCACTGGGCGTCACAGCAGTGTGGTGGTTAGTGCGACACAATTACAGCCTGGGGAGATCCAGAGTTCAATTCTGGTGCCGTTCTTTCGGGAATCCCTGTACAAACACCCCGTAGCGTGTGCGGGTTTTCTCTGGGTCCTCCAGTTTCCGTACCAGGCAGGTCGATTGATCACTATAAATTGCCCCGTTATTAGGTTAGGATTAATTGAGTTTGTCAGGGGTTTTTGGGATGGCAAGGCTCAAAGTGCCTGCAGGGCCTACTCCACACTGTATTGCTAAAGAAATAAAAATGAATAAATAACTCCTGTGCACTGTTTCCAATTGAAACAGAGACCCAACTTTCTCCACAGTCTCAATGAACACAGGACTAAGGTCAAGGCAGATTTGCATTTAGGGGACTTTTGTTTTTAAACCATGCCTTATGTCCTCACTACTGGGCAATGAGCTACCACATGGTCTACTTTCATACAAGTCTTTGAGGGTCAATTGCCACGCTGTGCGGGCTCTGATGACAAATGTTGAGTCCTGATTACCAAGGAGGACAAAGACACCGTGCACTTTACTCCCGCATTCCTGTGGGCATGTGGTGCAGCTGGTTCCCCACCAGTCAACAACTTGACACCACTGAATACAGTCGACAACAACAATACTAGTGAAAGCAATCAGATACATCATATGAGGGAGTGATTTCTCACAGTATAATTTCATGCAACCCCTTTGACGTGCTATCAAGTCTGCATTTGCTTCGCTCAAGTCTTTGTTTCAGGACTACTTAGTAAAAATCAATAAGGCATTTAACAATCAACAAACATTGTCCTATTAAATTAGGGTGGTTATATCTCTGCAAACTCCTTCAGTGTGACACTTTCACACAGAGGGAATTCTCAAGAGGAACTCCTCCAGTGTATTTCAAATAGTTGTCCTGTACTCTGGGCATGCAGTCTCAGAATGCATCAGTTGTTCCTGCCACACTTTCCTTATGGTGCTTTTGGAGACCAGCATCTGTTATGCTGGCCAAACCGGTTTAAATTATGTATTACTTTTAAATAGAGAAGACATCTGCAGAGATCTGCTGAGGTCTAGGATAGCATCAAAGCTGAAACAACAGAAGCTGTTGTACTTATACAGGGTGCAAGGTTCAGACAAAAAAATAGATTTTGACAGGTTTGATGCAGTGCCATGCAAAGCGATCATGTCCCTTGAGAAAAGGGCGTCAGAATAGATGAACACTAAATCCAAACATGTCACTCCTCCTTAACTCAGTCAACCTGATCATTTTCACATCTTCACCGCGTTTCATAAATCACCTTCAAATCACCAAAATATGATAACATACTTTGAATAAATAATGCAATTTGAGCTTGGATGACATGATCTACACGTTCACAAGAGAGACGGCCTCGAACACTGTTCTTAAAGTCAGAAGGAAGATTGAGGTGCCTGGGGTTGTCCCAGCTGTCAAGCCCTGCCTCTTCAAGGAAGCCGTGGAGTAAAAGAGCTCCCTTTTTAGTTGGAACAGAAAATGGGTTGCTGTGGGGGTTTTACAGTCACAGTAAATTGTTTTTTATTCGTTTTGTGAATTAATAATTCTGAATTTGAATTGATTACCCTTGAGGCTAATTACTGCATCACCTCACTTTGCCAAATTCAACTGTGCGATTGCCAGGTGTGTCATAATCCCTACCTGGAACACTCAAAGCACCTCGTTTTTTTTTCCCAAGCTGCCTGTGTAGGAATGGGTCCCCTGTGAGGTGACTAACTTTCTGGCAACTCGGTCATGTTGCCAGATGTTTAAAAATGTGAGTGGAACTACTAAAGCTCCGATTCAGGGTTCAGGAGGGGCAACCAATCTTCCTCTTCTGTAGCCACCTCACCCTGCCTCATCCGTGCCCCTCTTCCATGGAGAGGCTAGAAATAAATCATGGAAAGAACACACTGAAAGAGCACTGACATGTCTCGTCTCTGAAGTTGACGGAACACCGTCAAGGCCAGTGGTTTCACAGAACCCTGCAGCAGACTCTTCAGTCCACTGAGTCCAAGTAGACCATGGAGCCCCAAACAAACCGAGCCTATTTAATGCTCCACACGTAATATCAACAGAAAGACTCCAGATGCTGGAACCTGAACCAACAAACAACCTACTGGAGGAACAAATTGCACTGAGGAACATCTGTGGTATAAAAGGAACTGTCGACATCAAGGGTTAAAACCCCGCATCAGGACCACTACATGATAAATTGCTGTAGCTGTGGCTGTAAAACCTGCCCATCAAGAATGAGAACTGAAGTGGGAGAATAGCATGAATGACAATGGGGCAAATCCGGGGAATGGAATGATGAAGAATGGGAATTAGAGAATTAGAGAAGGCCCAAAGATTTCCTGTTGAATCATAGGGGAGAAAAGGAACATCACTGACGTGTCCTCTGTCACACTAACACTCATGAATAACATTCTCCAGTGGAGACCTGACATGCCAGCATCTCTGAATATCCTCTGACCTCTAATTCCAAGCCGTCATTGTGAAATCATAAGACCATAAGAATAGGAGCAAAATCATGACATTTGGCCATTGAATCTTCTCCGCCATTCAATTATGGCTGATTTATTATCCCTTTCAACCCCATTCTCTTGCCATCTCCCCATAATATTTCATACCCTGACTAATGAAGAACCGATCAACCTCCTCTTTAAGTATACCCAATGTCTTGGCTTCCACAGCTGTCTGTGGCAATGAATTCTACAGATTCTCCACCCTCTGGATAATTCCTCCTCGTGTCTATTCTAAAGGTACGTCTTTGTATTCTGAGGCTGTGTTCTCTGGTCTTAGACTCCCTCATTATAGGAAACATCTTCTCCACATCCACTCTATCTAGGCCTTTCAAGATTCAATCGCTTTTAATGAGATCCCCCCTCATTCTTCTGATCTCCAGCAAGTACAGGCCCAGAGCCATTAAACACTCCTCACACTTGCAAATCATGCAAGGCATTGCACGCCATGGGAAAAGCAGCTGGTTGCACTTTGTCGCATTTTTAAAAAACATATTAGCTCTACCAGGCAGGCAAGATAAAAATTAGAGTTCTTGAACTGCAGGCAGAATCACAGCAATGCCCAATGCTCAATTTTCTCAAGGGAGTACATTAAAGCTATGTTAATGAGGTCTGGGATCCCTGGCTGATTACAATTTGCATTTCTGTAGTGCCACCCCAAAAAGCACTCACAGCTGTGGCTCTCCATTACTGTTCCTTCGTACTTATGCTCCACCATCCCACCGCCCTATCACGACCATGATCTAAATCAGAGGAGTCACAGTACTGCAGCCAGATCCACCTACAGTAGGCTTTAAAGCAGTCAGTGCTTTTATCTGCTGCCAAGTCTAAGAGGCTCTTTTTTTTCTTTAACAGGTTGGATTGAAACAAAACCTAGCTCCATATCTTATGCTATCATCTGCCTGACAAGCTATCTGTCACTGTGCAATATCCTGTGAATTTCTACACCTTCCTCTCAAAATTAATTCTGGGCCAAGGGCCAATGTGGTGTGCCTGGATCTTTTGCCCCTCCTTGGTGCCCCCCTAAGAAGGTGTTGTGAGTTCCTCCCTGGATCCTGTGGTGTTACATTAAGAGTTGGTGAACATACTGTGTTCAGAACAGATGGCAGTGGGAACAAATCATTTGCCATAATCATCTGCTATTCTTATTTTTCAGAAAGCACTTCCTTAGCAAACTGTATTTTTTGTAATCAACTTGTAATACGATGCAATTGTTGTCCCTGGCTGAAATTTAAAAAAAATAAATCGACACTGAATTGATTTGTCATTTTATCATTTAACTTGAGCTGCTGTTTCTCATTTAGAGTGAAATAATTGAATTATTGCAGCAAACTCAAGATATTTTTTCTTCTTTCCCATAATATTGAGTGGTAGGGTGGAGATTTGCCTTGACCAAAGGAGGAGTAAGGTGCTTGCTCCAACCCTCCTCTAGGTTGCAGGTCACTCCTGGGCAAGGTGCAGTACCTGCTTGGCCCGCAATCAGGGTCACGTGAAGCCATGTGATGGATGGTCATACGATGAGCTGGTGCATATCACAAGTTCTGGTTATGTGACCACTGACACCAGGCAGACAATCTCTGAAGTGTATTGATAATGGTTGGGGTCACCCCTCTTTTAAAGACACTGCCCAGAAGAAGGCAATGGCAAACCACTTCTGCAGAAAAATTTTTGCCAAGAACAATCCTGGTCAAAAACCATGATCACCTCTGTTATAAGACATGATGATGATGATGATGATGATGATGATGATGATGATGATGCATAATATAAAGTCTTCTTTCCATACGGAATTCAGTAGTGTTACAGTGGACATGAGGCCAAAGATAACATGCTGTTCTGTTTTAATTAATTTGCTTATTGTTAATTAATGAAATAAGGTTTTCGTTTTAACTGCTTGAAAACTATAACAGCCTGAGCTAAAACAAGTCAGCAATAGCATGTCTTGTAAACACAGCAATTTGTCTGGCATTTAGTTTACAATAATGAATGCACAGCAAAAAATATGCAGATAAAAAAATGTTTAATTTCTCTGTGACAAATGCTTCACAGGTTTATCCCAAGCTAACAATATTTAGACACAAATCGAGATGATTCGGCAGCTGTTCTTTGTTCTAAGCTTTTGATTAGATTAGATTGGATTAGCTTTATTTGTTGCATGAATATCAAAACACAGTGAAATGTATTGTTTGCATCAGTGACCAACACAGTCCAAATATGTACTGGGGGCAGCCTGCAAATGTGGCCACGCTTCTGGCACCAACATAGCATGCGCACCTCTTACTAACCCGAACGATTCATCTTTGGAAAGTGGGAGGAAATAGAAGCACTTGGAGGAAACTCATGTGATCACATGGAGAACATACAAACTCCTAACAAACAGCGGTGGGAATTGTACCCTGGTTGTTGATGGCAGACACTGCAACAGCTTTACACTAACCTTGCCGTGACCCTGTTTGTGCTTCACTTGAGTGCCTGTCTCCAAGAGTTGTTGTGTGGCCATGAGGGAAGGGGTGTCTATGAAAGGAGGAAAAGAGTTTGCCTTGGATAGTAGGGTACAGGAACCTAGCTGGTGATAATGGGGAATGATGACCCCCAAACAGACAGAGTGTTGCCCAGTAATAATTAGATTAGGTTAGATTAGATTATGAGGACACTCAGTCCTCGTTTATTGTCATTTAGAAATGCATGCATTAAGAAATGATACAATGTTCCTCCAGAGTGACATCACAAAAAAAAGAACAAACCAAAGACTAACACTGACAAGACCACATAATTATAACATATAGTTACAGCAGTGCAAAGCAATACCATAATTTGATAAGGAGCAGACCATGGGAACGGTAAAAGAAAAGTCTCAAAGTTCCGATCGACTCCCAATAGTCCCCGATAGCAGTCGGCAGAACGGAGAAACTCTCTCTGCCATAAACCTCCAGGCACCGACAAATGTCAATGCATTGGAAGCACCCAACCATAGCCGACTCTCAGTCCGTCCGAAAACTTCGAGCCTCCGACCAGCCCTTTGACACCAAGCACAGAGCACCATCTCTGCCAAGCGCTTTGACCCCGTCCCGGCCACCGAGCAACAAGCAAAGCCGAGGATTCGGGGCCTTCCCCTCCGGAGATCCTGGATCACACAGTAACAGCGGCAGCGAAAAAGGCATTTCAGAAGTTTCTCCAGGTGGTCCTCCGTTCTCTCACGTCTGCCTCCATCACATTAGGATTGTGCACGGCAGCCTACTTGACAGATTACAGATAGCATTCACCAGAGAGGCCGTGCAAGCTGCGTCGCGCCACCATCTTCTCCTCCTCCTCCAGTCTGGTTCATTAAGGTCACCAGGGGTGACAATATCTACCATCATTATCCGCTTTGGCTTGATTCATTTTTCACTCACTCACTGGTGAGATTCTAAGGAAATATTTTTTCCAATGCAGATCCCAGGAGTTCCCAACCTTCTTCATGCGACAGACCCTTACCTTCAACCGAGGGGTCAGTGGACCCTGGGTTGGAAACCCCCGGTCAGATGAACTCAGGGTGTCGACACTGGAATTTGCTATAACCTATAACTGCAAATTGTTGCTGCTCAAGTCTTGTCAAGAGTTCAAGGGAGTAGGGGTGTTTTGCAATGTCTTAAGCACCCAATACTGTGTCTGCAGAAATCTTCCATATACAGGCCTCCTGGCTGATCATGGTAGAAAGGAGACTTCTGCAGCATGTTGTCTTCCATATTGGCTTAATCACACAAACATCTTCATTTTATTTATAGCTTCAAGAGGGATAAGCGGCAGCATGGCGGATGCACCATTTAGCTCTGAGTGATGGCTGCACGTCATGAAGTATCTCAGAAACCTTCTGCAGTAGCATTATTGCCAACAGCAATTCTTACTGTTGATGGTCAAGCAGTCAAGTCATGGAGATTGATGGCGGAGATGATAACTGACCCAACCAAAGCTGATTATATTAGGGAATTACACACACTTGCGACGTTATTAGGTACATCCTGCACCTAATAAAGTAGCCACTGAGTATATGTTTGTGGTCTTCTGCTGCTGCAGCCCAGTCACTTCAAGTTTGTGTATTCTGAGATGTTCTGCTGCACACCACTGTTCTAACGCGTGGTTACTTGAGTTACTGTTGCATTCTTGTCATCTTGAAGCAGCCTGGGCATTTTTCTCTGACCTCTCTCATTAACAAGGCATTGTCACTCACAGAACTGGAATTTTTAGTTTTTCACACCATTCTCTGTAAACTCCAGAGAGTATTATATGTGAAAAGCCCAGGAGATCAGCAGTTTCTGAGTTGCTTAAACCACCCTGTCTGGAACCAACGATCATTCCATAGTCAAAGTCGCTTAGATCACCTTTCTTCCTCATTCTGATGTTTGGTCTGAGCAACAACTGAATCTCTTGATCATGCCTTCATGCTTTTATGCACTGAGTTGCTGCCACATGACTGGCTGATTGTGTTGGTGTACAGGTGGCCACTGTGTGTATATTGCTGAAACTTCAGTCCATGATGTCACTGCTTCCATTTACACTCCACAGAAATACTTCTCCATTCCATTTTCCTAAACTGAATTTCTTGACATACTTTTCTGTTTTTGCTTTTCTTGTATGAATTTACATACAAATAAGATGGAAAGAAGGGGGAAGAGTAAATTACCAACTGCATGCATTACAGTACACATTCACCCAGCAAGGTGACAGAAACTAACGAGAGACAATGACCCTAAACCAAGTATATTCTGTGGACCTGATCCACTTCTACCTTTTAATGAGATGCATTCCTTGTTGAATTAATCAGGAATGCACAAGGCACCTGGGCTGGGAACCCACTGGTTGCCATTAAAATAGATGCAACTCCCAAATTCAAGATTTCGTACGAACAATGCCTATCATTCACATTTCTCTATTTCGGTTTTCTTATGAAACTTCAGGATCACACTGCGACATGAATTGCTGGGCTAGAGTAGGGAGCTTAGATCATAAACGACAATTAAAATGTCATTCAGTCTTCTTTCTCTCTGCATGTAGTGATCCAGCATGCAAACCCACATCTGTCTCATCGCCTCTGAATTTCATATCGAATCCTACGATGGAGCCCAGCCTTGCAAGAATTTTCTAGCATTATGGCACAGAAAGACATCCCTGATCCTACGCAGGGAAGAGGGTGGGCGGTGAGCGGTCAGACCTGGTGTAGGATCAGAGTGCATCGATTTTACAGGAGAATTCCAAGACTGCAGACCAGGAAAAAAGGACTAGCTGTCATATTTCTTATAAAATATTCTTCTTTATATCAATCTCGTTAATTATTTTAAAGTATTTTAATATTTTAAATTATTATTTAATTCACGGTAAATCATTTTGTACAATGTTGTATGACGTAGGCGATCATGGTCTTTCCATGACAATGATTGTTCTTGGTAAGTTTTTTCTACAGAAGTGGTTTGTCATTGCCTTCTTCTAGGCAGTGTCCTTACAAGATGGCTGACCCATTATCAATACTCTTCAGAGGTTGGTTGCCTGGTGTCAGTGGTCTCATAACCAGGACTTGTGATATGCACCAGCTGCTCATACAATCATCCACCAACTGCTCCTATGGCTTCGCGCATCCCTGATCGGCGGGCTAAGCAGGTGCCGCACCTTGCCCAAGGGTGACCTGCAGGCTCACAGAGGGAAGGAGCGCCTTACATCTCCTTTGGTACACCCCACCACCCATCATGGTAAATTTGTGAGCAATGAGTTATTTCATTATTAAACATGTAATGGGATGGGTTGTAATTCCTGTGGGCAGGTGGGTGCTGCTGTAAGACCTAGCCCATATTCACCTGTTCCCTTCCAAGTAAGTCCATGAATATTAATGTGTTATTATTACAATGTTTGTTGACTGTGAAGCAGCAATGGTTTATACACAGAAAGCTTTGAGATTTAATGAATAACATTCACATTTTTACTGTCACTCGTTTAACAATGTTATCTGGCAGCAGGAGAAATGTTATTAACGTTTGGAGATGTGCAATGCGGATGTGCTACCTCAGAAATAAAAATTGGAAATTTCTGAAATACTATTAATCCCTATCTTTTGGCAGACTACTAATTATTTTGGCATTTGCAAACTTTCAGGATATGAAGACCCTTTCTGGCACATTTAGTTAAAGTGTGCACTGGTTTAAGGTAAGTTCTGTCTCACACGCACTCAGGTCAAAAGTCACCTGCATGGTCTAGTTCGAAACCCACATTACAACAGTGTTTAAAAGGCTACATTGTAAATGCCAACTTGGCGTTCCTATTTAAAAGAACACTACAATTAAGATTCAGCTCAAACCCTACACTTGTCAAACAACACAGACACTTACAGACACTGACGAGACCAATCTCAGAAACTCCCGTATCCTTCAATTACATAGCAGAATAGCAGGTCAGAAGCTGCCATGATATCTAATCGATTTGGGCAACGGTGTTAAATATTGATTCAGTTTCAATTATAAGTACTCTATTTCAATTTCAAAGCAGAATAGGCTTGTTTATGGGAGACATATGTTCCCTTGCAGATATATATCATGTGCTTTGTGTACTCTTCTAAAAAGTAGCATTTGAGTTTCCCTGACTTTGAATAACATCCCCAACTAACAGAAAGTAATTTATATCCAGTGTAAATGTAGATTACTTCCCATTAATGTAAAATGCCACCCTCCCAAGGCACCGTGGCATTGGCTACAGTCATTACTCAACACTGTTTTGAGTGTTTGGTCTTTGGAAGCACAAGCCTATTAGTTTCCTGGCTTCTTTCTTCCATCATTAGCTGGCAGCACTTTTACCTCTTAGTCAAAATGTCCTGGGTTTAAGTCCCACTCTGGAGATCTGAATGAAAAAAAACTAAGCTGTCACTCCAGTTCAATACCGAGGGACTGCTGGAGAACTAGAGATGCTGCTTCCTGAATGTGAAGTTAAACTGAGGTTTCATTTGCTCCCTCAAGCAAATGTATGAGTATTCATAGCACTTGCTCCCTCAAGCAAATGAATAAGAATTCATAGGTCCTCAAGAAGAGCAGGGAAACTTCTTTT
The DNA here is from genome assembly GCF_030028105.1 of Mobula birostris. Taxonomy (NCBI): domain Eukaryota; kingdom Metazoa; phylum Chordata; class Chondrichthyes; order Myliobatiformes; family Myliobatidae; genus Mobula; species Mobula birostris. The sequence goes on along the minus strand of NC_092374.1, from coordinate 26,418,319 downwards.
GATATTCACATTCAAGGTAACAGAAAGGTAGGTTATTTGGCCATTATCCCAGAGCCACATATTGGAGCTTTGTGAAGTAGTTTGTAAAGGGGCGCTGTTTTACAGCTATTAATATCATTTAGTAAGGGTACCATGGGTTCTAAAGTATCTTAGAATGTGCTAAAAAAAATGCTATATAAATTGGAGTTCTTCTCTTTATCGAGCTCTTCCCCGGCAAGGCCCGATCTTGTACCACAGGGGTCCCCAACCTTTTTTGCACTGCGGACCGGTTTAATATTGACAATATTCTTGCGGACTGGCCGACCCGGTGGGGTGGGGGGGGGGTAGGGTTGCCAATGGACAAGGGTATGTAGCAGTCAAATACGTTGTGTTTACCCCGAAAAGACTACAATGACCATGAAGCCTTGCATGGTCACCAGTGTGCATGCGGGACCTTTTCAGAATGGCAGGCAGTGACTAGTGGGGTACCACAAGGCTCAGTGCTGGGACCCCAGTTGTTTACAATATATATTAATGACTTGGTTGAGGGAATTAAGTGCAGCATCTCCAAGTCTGCAGATGACACGAAGCTGGGCGGCAGTGTTAGCTGTGAGGAGGATGCTAAGAGGATGCAGGGTGACTTGGATAGGTTGGGTGAGTGGGCAAATTCATGGCAGATGCAATTTAATGTGGATAAATGTGAAGTTATCCACTTTGGTGGCAAAAACAGGAAAACAGATTATTATCTGAATGGTGGCCCATTAGGAAAAGGGGAGGTGCAACGAGACCTGGGTGTCATTATACACCAGTCATTGAAAGTGGGCATGCAGGTACAGCAGGCGGTGAAAAAGGCGAATGGTATGCTGGCATTTATAGCAAGAGGATTCAAGTACAGGAGCAGGGAGGTACTACTGCAGTTGTACAAGGCCTTAGTGAGACCACACCTGGAGTATTGTGTGCAGTTTTGGTCCCCTAATCTGAGGAAAGACATCCTTGCCATAGAGGGAGTACAAAGAAGGTTCACCAGATTGATTCCTGGGATGGCAGGACTTTCATATGATGAAAGACTGGATGAACTAGGCTTGTACTCATTGGAATTTAGAAGATTGAGGGGGGATCTGATTGAAACGTATAAAATCCTAAAGGGATTGGATAGGCTAGATGCTGGAAGGTTGTTCCCGATGTTGGGGAAGTGCAGAACGAGGGGTCATGGTTTGAGGATAAAGGCGAAGCCTTTTAGGACTGAGATTAGGAAAAACTTCTTCACACAGAGAGTGGTGAATCTGTGGAATTCTCTGCCACAGGAAACAGTTGAGGCCAGTTCATTGGCTATATTTAAGAGGGAGTTAGATATGGCCCTTGTGGCTAGGGGGATCAGAGGGTATGGAGGGAAGGCTGGTGCAGGGTTCTGAGTTGGATGATCAGCCATGATCATAATAAATGGCAGTGCAGGCTCAAAGGGCTGAATGGCCTACTCCTGCACCTATTTTCTACGTTTCTATGATTTTACTTTCTCTCTGCAAAACCGTTTTTGGCGATTCTGTTCGGGGGGGCGGTGTGTTAATCATGACCGGAATATAGGTGATAAGTGGCTAATACACTCAATTTCATTTCTAAAAGGGTATATCTAACGAATTTAATATTAAACACACAGCGCATATCTTCCTCACATGAATATAGTGATAAGTCAATTATCAGGGGAGGACAGGGGTGCTTGGAGTAAGTGTTGAACGAACTTCCAGTAGAAGTGGTAGAGGCAGGTTCAATATTATCATTTAAAGAAAAATTGGATAAGTATATGGACAGGAAAGGAGTGGAGGGTTATGGGCTGAGTGCAGGTCGATGGGACTAGGTGAGAGTCGCGTTCGGCACAGACTAGAAGGGCCGAGATGGCCTGTTTCCGTGCTGTAATTGTTATATGGTTATATAAGTCACTTATCAGTCAATAGCATCACAACAGTTTAAGTAACATTTGGATATCAAACACACAGCACATATTTTTCCCGTATGAACATATAAAATCACTGCAACACACCAATATCGCTGAATCAGTGGGAGTCCTGGGCTTGTTTCCCTGCAACAAGACGGTCCTATCGAGGGGTGATGGGAGACAGCGATACTCGAAGGGGGTTCCTTATGTCCCGTCTATTCCGCAACTTAGTTTTCGTTGCATTCATTGCAAAAAACTCCGCTTCACAAGAAAATGGAAGCAATGTTTTCAGTGCTTTCCTGGCTATCTCAGGACACTCAGCCTTGACTTTGATCTGGAATGCCAGCAGAGATGTTATGTCAAACATACTTTTCAGCCCACCGTCATTTGCAGCTCGAGGAGTTGATCTCCTTCCCGCGCTGACATGGATGACACGCGGGTAATGATCTCACATGCGTAATGGCTCAACAGTAGGCATGACAGGGAATGAGGAAAGGTTTTCTCATGGCCAGGTAGCAGATGCTTTGCGGCCTGGTGGTTGGGACCGCTGTGGTACCAGACACTCAAAGGGAGTTCAGCACAGATGCTAATCAGGCAGACAAGCTAGGCTTAACAGTCCTGACTTTCAGTCCTGTGTTCAGTAGATTTGTTAACTAGTTGTATCCAGGGCACAGAAGATGGGGGCAGAAAAACATGCCTTAGCTTCAGTATTATCAACTAAACTACTTTCTAATCTTTCAGGGGAACTGTGTCAAAACACACTGTTCCTAAATGGTTGGGAAGGACCTCAGGAAAAAAAGTGGCAAAGCATGAAACAAAATTGCCATTTCCCCCATCCTTTAAACGAATCATTATAAAAGGAATTATATTTCCCTCAGCATCAGTTCATCTGCACATCAAATGTAATGTTTTCACAGCTGCCTTACCTTCTCCTGATTTAACTAGCCACTAACTTAATCTACATCACAACAATATTTAATCCATTACATTCCTATTTCTTTACCATCATCAAAGAGACATTTTCTGACAAACCATAACATAGTTTTCAGCAGAGATTGATCAGGAGAAAGCATGCCTAAATAAGCAAAGTCTGTCTGGTTGAAAAGAGCAAAGCTCGCACCTAAAACACACCCATAGCAAGTCAGAGGAGGGCATGTTCCTTGAATAAACCAGCTTATTTTTTTAAACATGCATTTCTTGACAGCAAGTGTCTTTATAGGCAATCTTTTGAACATTATGACATCCAAAATCCTGATGTACAAAAAAGGATGAGTTAAGGCTAACTGATCAAAAAACAAAAACTACCAAAAGGCACCCAATAACCTGTTAGAGTTCCATAATGGCTATAAGTGTCAGCCCAGAGAATTTTTATTTTCATTAAAAATGCTATATGTGCTTTCAAAATGCTCTGACAGACTTTGTGACCAATTCTACTTATGGGATACATTGGTCAATTGTGTAATAAGCAAAAAAAAAGGCCGGAGACCAAAGACAAAACCAAAAAAAAGTGCTCAAAGATCCCCAGAAGAAAACAGCAATTCAGTCAAGCTAATATCTTACACAAAGGTAGGACTGGTCAGGAATTAACTTTAATAGTGACTTCAATTTATAGAGACTGAAATTTGATGTACTTTTGAAATAGTTAATATTGCCATACATGAATACACCTACAGACCTAGGAAAGAAAAACTTCCTTTCAGAAAATGAGAAATTTAAACACTAGATATAATTATTTCTATGATTAACCTTCAAGTGTTATTTGAAGCCTCAGGCAAATTTATCAATCACCCTCCCCTTAGATCTGTCAGTATTAGGACTCACTGTAGTAGATGAATGTGTATGCAGTTATATACTGTCAGGCACACATTCACTTACACCTCAAGCCACCCTCTAAGCTTTTTTTTCAAACTGTGGGTGTGCTTTCTACTGAAACAGCACAAACACGGAATACAGTCAGGGAAAGGGAAAATTATAAGCAGCACATGGTGGCCAGCAGGAAGAAGAATCGCATAGTATTAACAGAGATAATTAAAATCAAACAAACATTAACTATAAGAAATCTGTATGGCATGGAATGGGAGGAACAGTACCTTGCTGATATGTGAATGGCAAGCAGTTTCCAACATCAATAAAACAGACCTACAGAGTCTGTGTAGAATAAGCAGGATAACGTAGAGCAAAATCCCTGCAGCTCACCGGAAAGGCAGTCCATAGCTTTGCCACTGCTAACATCTGGGCAGAAAACGACAGAGGAAGTTTTGCGCCTGTGCTGCATGCCGCTTGTCGCTCATCGACTACCAGTGTGTCCCCAGAGGAGAGGGACGGCTACAGTTTCAATGCTCAGTTAGTAGCCAGGCTGGGTATCAGCCTATCTTCCCAACATAGATTGGGTTGTTTCATTGGCAAAGCGAGCAGAGGGCAGGGAAATAAATGAAACAAGTTGCGGCTGCCAGGACAACATTCTCCATAAAATAGTCCAGCCACTACTACCACTGGCACTCTGCAACCCCAAACTTCCCCGCAAACCCTCAGCACTTCATCGAGCTTTGATGGCGCTTTCCTTCTGTAATTCCAAGCCTCTTCAATTAAGCTGTTTCCTAAAAAGAGAACAGAAACCTTTCTGCCCTGCCAAGTACAAGGCCTGTCATCATTCATTACTAACAGCGCTTCGCTCAGGCTACCAGCAAGCGTGCAGACTCCAACAAGACTGCTGAGTACAGAGAAAGCCTCTCCTGAGACATTGGGAGCACTCTGCTGCGACTTGCCAGCGTCTGGGTAGCCAACTGTGACTGACTGAATTACATCAGTGACCTCTGACACATGCCTAAAGTGGAGGTGGGTGGGCACTGCGTTTGACGAGCGAGGGCTAAGTACGTGGGCAAACCTGAGGAAGGGATCGACCACCTTCACTGTTGCATCTTATTCTCAACTGCAACTATCTGAACATCCAAATAAGAAATGGAGACTGAATTTGTACTTTGTACCTACTCTACCATTCATTAAGAATGTTATTGATTCTGCTCCACTATCCTCCAATCATATTCCTGTTCAAAAGTCTATTAATTTCAATGCCCAAACATCTACAGCCCTCTTAACTACAACACAGGTTCAGAATACAACAGGACTTCCTCACCATAAGTCCGGATTGGACATCTCCTCCTTGCTGACAAGCAACATAGGCCCACATCAAGGCTGCGTTGAACGGTCCATGAACCCATGAATGCAACTTTGCTATTTGTATTTTACACAATTTATTTTGTAACTTACAGTAATTTTATGTCCTGCACTGTACACTGCTGCAAAGCAACACGTTTCACAACCAATGTCAGTGATAATATATCTGACTCTGAGGAAAAAGATATTTTCCTCATCAAATCCATTTAAAGCAATCCATTCCCGACACCTCTCCTGATGCTCTAAAAACTGGTTTCTCTCAAATCACTATCCGACTTCCTTTGAAAGCCCTGACTGACGATTTCCATCAGCAGTGACCTCCTGATCTATAGCATTATCTGTGTAAAGATGGTTTGCATTACAATCTTCCTGTATCTCAGACATGTTACTTTGCTCAAGGCCCCTTAGCCCTTGAACAATTCACAGACATCAAATTCCCAAGATTTGCAACACACTCCAGAAAGTCACTTGCTACCCCTATTGCAAATGACCATCTCCTCAAAGTCTTTCAGGGTTTATTGTCTTATGCACACATGCATGCATGCATAGGTGCAATGAAAAACTTACTTGCAGCAGCACCACGAGTACACATCATATTGGCAGCATTCACAAGAAATATACATAAATTAGTCATAAATTATGCACGTTTTTACAAGAAATAACACAATTAAAACAAAAAAGTCCATTATCCTTAATTCCATCACCACCTTCTACCAAGAGAATATAGCCCTTTAGCAACTACTCTGACATTCACCCTCAAAATCTAGTTACTTGCAATTAACCTCCCTGTGGTCACATAAGAACAATATATTTTTAAAAAAACTGTTGATGAATACAACATCAGAAATAAAGTTTGGAGAGCTGATTTTCTGAGACATCCACAAACCCTTGCTACTACTGTCATTGTTCCTTTTTGCGCCTTGTGGCACATCGGGTGCCATTTTTGATGTATTTGACTGTTTTTTTTATGAGGCAGAGTTGCTAGCTCAGCAGTTAACCCAGCACAGCGTGGAAAGTGTCCAGCCAGATTCGAACCGAGACCATTCATCTCAAAGCCACCACTGGCTACTCTTGCTGTTACTTAGCTTGAAATTCAGACTTCACAAATAATGATTGAGCTATGATACAACTTTGAGTAGTTTAAACTAACTCTAGAATCAATAGTCTCGCAGTATGTTCTGCCACCTTCAAAGATCTCAGTCGCTGATGTCTCTCACCATTCCTTCTCCAAAATATATCACCTCACACTTCTGTGCATTTAACTCCATCTGCCACCTACTGCTCATTTTGACCGTCTATCTGTCTTGATGCAGTTGATTTCTATCATCTTGCCGCACCATGTTTGCCATGATTGGCAAATATTGAAACTTTAAAAGTTTCGTTTGTACCTAATGCCCAAGTTATTTATATAGAACACAGAACATTACAGCACAGTACATGCCCTTCAGCCACAATGTTTTGCAGACCTCTTAACCTACTTTAAGAACAACCTAACCCTTTCCTGCAATGTCATCTTCCATTTTTTTTTATCATCCATGTGCCTATCTAAGTGTGCCTTAAGTGTCCCTAACGTACCTGGCTGTACCAACGCTCTGGCAGGACGTTCTGCACACTCACCACTCTCTGTGCAAAGAACTTACCCCTGATATCCCCCTTTACTTTCCTCCAATCATTTTAAATTTATGCCCGCTTGTATTAGTCATTTCCGCTTTGTGTAAAAGTCTCTGACTATACATATATACTTATATTGCTAAAAAAAAATCCATGCCAGCTCTGACTCTCACCTTCTCTACCAAAGTCTAGTCTGAAAAACTACCATTTACCACATGGTTTTGTCTTTAGTTTATCAGAGTTTATCTGCACATCTCCTACTCAATGAACGTCAGTTTTGTTATTCAGACCTGCACATGTTGCTATGTCAAGCATTTTCTTAAAATCCAAGTAGACAGCATCCACTAAGTTCTGTTCATCAATCTTCTCTGCTAAATCCATCTAAACTTTCAATGAAATGATTCCGACATGATCTGCATTCCAAAAATCTATGTTGACTGTCATAATTAACTCAAACCTCTCCAAATACCTGTTAATTTGGTTCCCTGATTACTGCTTCCAAAACCTATCCAACTGCTTTCAACTAGGATGTATTCTCCCATTGCCTAGAATAACCTGACACTAAGCTCTGATCATGTGACTCCAGCTGGCATTAATCTATATTTGAAGAGTTACTGGCAGTCCTGTGGGAGAGTTGAGTAATTGCAGTAATATCTGAAACTTCCCTGGTGAAAGAAGCCTGTCACCTTTAATAATGCTATTTAAAGATTTATACTATTTGTTTCCATCTACACCCACACATTCCCAGTACCAAAGGCCCCTCCTCAAGTGTGGTACAGATAAACAGCCTCTCCTACCATATACACTACAGCCATTAGGAGCCTCACAGTGAATGTCAGAGGAACACTCATCCCCAGCCAGTGTGATCTGTGTTTAATCAATGCTTACAGCCCCAGTTCCTGAATGCTGATCACAGGTAAGAGTCCAGGATAACTATTTACTCTTTCACTAGGCAATTGTACATGACGGTGCCTGCCACCTAGATCACACGGGTTTCCCCAGCCGCTCGAGTCAGGCAGTTTGGTGTTGGGCCTGAAGAGGGTACATCTGCTGAGAGTCAGAACCAGTTCAGCAGATGCGAAGGTCCTCAGAAATTAACAAAGTATGCGAATGTGAAGAGACACCAAACTGGGTAACAACTGACTGGCAGATGGTGGAGTGACATCTGCCAGAGTCACCAGTTGGAACTGTAAAATCCAGTCTGAACATCTCCCATTTAGGGAAAGATAAAACCCTCACTTTGCCCCAATAGTCTTGATAAAGCACACACTTCCAGATTGAATAGGCATACATATCACTTATGCATCAACACATTTGCATTTACAATACATATATAATAATGTTCTCACGCCCTCAGGACAAACTGAAGCACTATACAGGCAGTAAAGTTCTCCAGTAACGTGGAAAACTTGTTCCTACAATACTACTGGACTATTAGCCAAAACATTCCACTTAGGTGTCTGTGGGAATTTGAAGTCATAACCTTCTGATTTAGGTGATAACATCTCCTAACCTGAGACCTCCAAACAGTGATCCATCTGTGCTATGTCCATACACATGGGGCTACAAGGCTTAACTGTGATGCCCTCTACAGTTAATCAGCTTCTTTGCCCATGTCCTGGAGGACCAGCAACTTCACAATCATGGTCAAAGTACATTTATTATCGAAGTGTACTCCATACAAGCTTGACCCTGTAGTGACAGTGTAAGCATAAATATTACAGATGACTTCAGGGAAACAGACACTGGAAAAACGCAATAATGTAACCACAAACTGGATCAATTCACTCCCATTTCCCAGTACTTGCATACCTATTAGTGGCAAAAGAATCCCTGATCCAAACAGAAAATCTTCCCCGGTTAACTGCTTTTCAATACTCAGAAAACAAGCAATGACTCTCCAGCCAAACTAACAGAAACACTAAAGCACTTCAAGATCTCATCACTTTTTGTGTTAGCTATTTTCCCTTAAGTCATCACTGCCAATTCTACACTCAGTGGCCACGTTATTAGGTATACTTATACACACGCATGTTATTCCAAATAATATGAGACAGAATCTTAATCCAGAAAAGCATGCAGACGTGGTCAAGAGGTTCAGTTGTTGTTCAAACCAAACATCAGAATGGAGAAGAAATGTGATCTAAGTGAATTTGACCTTGGAATGATTGTCGGTGCCAAATGGGGTGGTTTGAGTATCTCAGAAACTGCTGATCTCCTGAGATTTTCATGCACAACAGAGTTCACAGAAAATGGTGCGATAAATAAAAATCCATCCAGTATGTGGCTGTTCTGTGGGTGACAATGCCTCGTTAATGAGAGAGATTAGAGGAGAAAGGCCAGACTGATTCAAGCTGACAGGGACGTGTTAGTAACTCAAATAACCATATGTTACAACAGTGATGTGCAGAAGAGCATCTCTGAACACACATGTCAAACCTTGAAGTGAACAGGGTACGAACATACATTCAGTGGCCACTGGATTAGACATCCTTTTTTTTTGAGTATAACTTGCTTAATGAATGTTTAAGTGGAACATATTGGAAAAAAAAAAATTTTTAAATCTGGACGCCCTGCCTAACTGGGCGGTGAAGGAGAGACTCATATGACATATAAGTAGTATCCAGAAGGACACTGAATTACTAAGGCATAGAAACTTATGGACCAAGTACTGGTAAATGAGAATAGTAGAGAAGACTGCTTGATGGTCAGCATGGATGGTCCACAGTGCCTAATGAATTACTTTGAAAGAGAAATCCTCAAATAAATTTCTTCTTTTTTATCTGAAAGTGCCCATCACTCCTCAATATTTTTCAGTAGCTGTGTCTTTGCGGTTTGCACTCACCTTTCAGTCTGTGGGTTTAAGACCTCAGAGAGACATATAGGCCCTGCAGCCTATCTGGTCTGTTTCAAACTATTTTTCTGCCTAGTCCTATTAACATGCACCTGGACCATATCCATCCATATCCCTCCCATCCATTTCTTATCTAAGCTTCTGTTAAATGTCGAAATCCAACCCACACCCACCACTTCTGCAGGCAGCTTGTTCCACTCTCGCCTGCCCTCTTAGTGAATGTTCCCCCTCGTATTCACTTAAACAATTCACCTTTCACCATTAACTCATAATCTCTAGTTCTAGTCATACCTAGCCTCAGTGGAAAAAGTCTGTTTGTACTTACCCGATCTATATCCTTCACAATTGTATGTACCTCTATCAAATCTCCCCTCAATCTCCTATGTCTATAGAGACTCCATTACATCATTTTGTCTGACTCTTCAGTGCATTGCCAAGAGACCGTAGCACTGAGGGTGCTTTTGCCTCTTTAGTTAGATGTCAAATTGAGAATCAACCTGAGCTCAGCTAGACACAGAAGAACCTATGTGAATTCAGAGTAGGGGGTTCTCCTAGGAATGATCTGGTGAGCAGCCTTTCTTGCTAAAAGACATGAAAAACTAACTGCAGATTGGAAATAAAAGCAGAAATTAATAGAAATATTGAGTTGGTTAGTCAGAGACTGTAAAGGCAATTCATTAATTCTGTTTCTCTTTCCATCAATGCTGTCATATGCCAAAAGACAAACTTTGGATCACTCAGTTTTCCTCAACACAATGTTTGCACTTTATGTGTGTACCTGCACTGCATGTTCTTTAGAACAGTAACATAATATTCCGTATTCTGCTTCCCTTTTGGTTACGCCAACGTACTTGCATGGAATAATCTTGCTTGCTACTTGCGGGACCACGCTGAACAAAGGCCCACATAACTACTCAGCGGCAGAGGCAACACATAAGAAAACAATTCATCAACACATGCCGAAGATGTGACAGACAGTGGAATGTCTGTTGTACACTGGGGCAAAAGAATATTTCAGAAGGATTAAACGCCTTTCAAGACGTCCAAAAGTAAAATTTCTGAAGAGAGCACTTTAGTAGATAATGACATTAAATGTTGCTGTAACAAACAAAGTTTATTGAAAATATTCACAGAGCTTTATTCTATGGACACAAGTCTTGTGTCTGTTCTTTGAAAGGGACATCCCATAAACCTCGTTTGACTGCTTTTTTCCCCCGGCAGTGGGGAAATTTTCTTCCCTTCAAGAATATGTGCAATTTCTTTTCCAACGTTGCTATTAAATCTGCTCTCAGGCATCACCAGTGCATATTGAGCAGAAAGGCTGTCCTCGTCTCAGTTCAGGCTGCTTTACTAATTATTTTAAGTTAGCCAGTCCTCCCTTTTGCTTACTTATTCATCAAAACCGAACAGGACTCTGTTAAATCCCCGAAGCGTTCTCATTCCGGGATTCCAACTTCTCTGACTCATCTCTAAAAATCTTAAAAAGCTTACCTTTTTGGAGAAGCCTCCAATAGTCCATTTAAGGCTCTCAGAAGAAGGATAGAGAGGGTCTGGTAAGCATTCCACATGCTTGTCCGCTTCTCTCTGAATGTTGTAATCAGGATCATACAACGCACGTGAGAGCACAGTTTCTAAATTAAAGTGGTCTCCTGTCTGTTATAGGCAGGATTATCTGACACCTTTTTAAAGCTGTGCCCAAAACAAAAAGGCTCAGGCGGGCAATTGGAAGGACAATGTCCTCACCAGATTTTCAATTCCAGCTGCCCTGCTCTCAGGAACATAGCAAGCAAACGTCATTTGAGGGTCTCCCTTTTGACAAAGATCAATGGGAAAGCAATCGAGGCACAAGGAAACTCTCAATAGTTAAGAAAGTATTTAAATATCAGCGCAGCGAAGATTGACAAATCCAATAAATCACTACTACTTTGTCATTCAGTCCAACTTCATTCAGGTGGCCAAAATAATAAAAAGGTTAAAGCCCATCTTACACTGGGAAATGCTTCTTGCAGCAAAGGTCTCGTGATGCGCTCCAATGAAGGAGCGTATAGGGCAGCTTCCCATTAACCTTTAAGACCAAGCAAGCCTTTGTTTGCGCTGCAGATACTAATACACTTGTACAGCTAAGGAAGTCAGAGTGATTGGAAAGCTTAATCAGCAGTTCTGGCTTGACATGTCCCTTTAAGGGAAGAAGACCTTTGATCGTCTCCTTTGTTCACAACATTACAATACAGATGGGTTGCTCTCTTTTTCAATCTTCCTAAGCTTACAGCTTGCCAGCCTTTGAATCAAAAATCTGGATGCAATCTACTGTGGGACGCTCTCTCGGAATAGCAAGCAAATAACTTTAATGGAGAAGGTACAAATTTTGGAGAATAATTTTCAGTGTTATGGGAACCAGCAGGGGATTGGGACTCACTAGAGAGCCCAATTTGGCGCAAGCATTGATATTATGGGCTAATATGAACTCAACAGCTCTATTCTAAAACACAAGAGGTTCTGCAGATGCTGGAAATCCAGAGCAACGCACACAAAATGCTGGAGGAGCTTAGCAGATCAGTCAACATCTATAAAAATAAATACACGGTCAACATTTTGGGCCGAGACACTTCTTCAGGAATGGAAGGGAAAGGGAAAGATGCCAAAATAAAAAAAATGGAGGGAGGGAAAGCAGAACAAAATAGAAGGTGGTAGGTGAAGCCAGGTACAGGAAAGTTGAACGGCTGGAGAAGAAGGAATCTGATAGGAGAGGAGAGTGGATCATGGGAGAAAGGGACAAAGGAGGGGGACGTGGGGGAGGTGATAGGGAAGTGAGGAGAAGAGGTAAGAGGCCAACTGAAGAAAGAAATTAGAGGGAAGGAAGAGGGGAAAAGAAAGAAAAGACAGAAAAAATACCAGAAGAAGAAATTGATGTTCATGCCATCAGGCTGAAGGCTACCGAGACAAATTGAGGTATTGGTCCTCCACTCTGAGGGTGGCCTCATTGTGGCAGAAGAGAAGGAATGGACCAGCATGTTGGAGTAGGAATGGGGATAGGAATTAAAATGGATTGCCACCAGGAAATTCTGCTTTTTGCAGATGGAGTGGAGGTGCTCCCACAATTTACGTCAGATCTCACCAATGTAGAGGAGATTGCATCGGGAGCACTGGATACAATAGATGACCCAAATAGATTTGCAGGTGAAGTGTTGCCTGACTTGGATGGATTGTTTGGGGCCCTGAATGGAGGTAAGGGAGTAGGTGAATGGGCAGGTGTAGCATTTCTCTCACTTGAAGGGATAAATACCAGAAGAGGTGAATGGGGAGGGATGAACAGACAAGGGCATAACTAAAAAGTGGAGAGGGAAGCAGATACGTTTGGTGCTAGGATCCCAGTGAATATTATGAAAGTTCTGGAGAATGACGTGTGGATGCAGAAGCTCATGGGGTGGCAGGTGAGGGCAAGAGGAACTCTAGACCTGTTAAGGTGGCGGGAAGAATGGGGCGAGCATGATGTCTGGGAAATGGACGATTTGCGGGTGATGGCAGCGTCAATGGTGGAGGAAGGGAAACCCCATTCTTTAAAGAAGGAGAACATCTCTGACGTCCTGGAAAGCCTCACCCTAGGAACAGATGCAGTGGAGACAAAAGAACTGAGAAAGGGTTAGTCAAGGTAGCTGTGGGAATCGGTTGATTTATAAAAGATGACGGTCGACAGTTTATCATCAGAGATGGAGACAGAGAGATTGATCAAGAAAGAGGAGGAACAAGTTAATTTAAAGGCAGGGTGGAAATTGGAGGCAAAGTTGATGAAATTGATGAACTCAGCATGGGTGCAGGAAGCAGCGTTGATGCAGTTGTTGATGTAGCACAGACAGAGTTAAGGAGCATTAGCAAGGAAGATTTGGAACATGGACGGTTCATGTAGCCAAGAAAAAGGAGGCATAGCTGGGGCCCATGCAGGTGCCCGTGGCTACCCCCTGAAGTTGTAGAAAGTGGGAGGAACAGAAAGAGAATCTTCTGAGGGTGTGGACCAATTCTGCCAGATGGAGGAGGGTGCTGGTGGAGAATTGGTTGAGTGTTTTTGTTATGAAAAGAAGCAGAGAGTTTTAAGGCCTTGATAAGGAATAGAAATGTACAGGGACTGAATATCCATGGTGAAAATGAGGTGGTCAGGGCCACAGAAATTAAAGTTGTTGAGGAGATTGAGAGCATGTGAAGTGTTGTGGATGTAGGTGGGAAGGGACTGAACCAAAGAAGATAGAATGGAGCAGAGGACATGAGTTCAGTGGGGCAGCAGCAAGCAATTCCACTGGGCCTAATCGGACAGTCAGGCTTGTTGATCTTGGATAGGAGGTTGAAACGAGCAGTGCGGGGTAAGGGAATTATGAGTTTGGTGGCAGTGGATGTAAGATCTCCAGATTTGATTAGGTTAATGATGGTGTGGGAGTGAGTGGCCTGATGGTACTGAGTGGGGTCCTTTTTAAGGAGTAAGTAAGAGGAGGTGCCTAAGAGTTGCTGCCTGGCCTCAGCAAGGTGGAGACTGGTCTTTCACACTACAAGTGCACCCCCTTTGTCTGCAGGTTTAATGGTAAGATTGGGATTGGTGCACAGAGAGAGGAGGGAGGTACGTTCAGAGGGGGTAAGGTTTGAGGAGAAGAGTGGAGTGCTCTAATCAAAGGTACTTGACACATCAAAACCCCAGAACACAAACAATCAAATGTGACTTTTTCTTCCCGTCTATTACACTTCTCATCAGTCCTGTACTGTCATGAGACCTCATGAGGAAATCTCCTTGGCAATTTTACCTCCTAAATACAATCACAGAGCTTTGAAGAATGTCTTCTGTTTATTCCATGAGGGAATAAAGAACTTAATGGCAAACTGGCAGGAACAGAAGTTGATGAGTAAGGATATGTAGAACTTTGATTTCTGGGCCTTGGGATTAAGTGGCCTGTGTATGTGCAGTAATTTCTGTGTAACTCTACCCAACATTAGCAAATGTGTTCATTATCTCACATTCTATGGTAATGGAGTAATTAACTTAATGTGGCGTTGGTATCAGTTGTCTGATCTCAATGGTCTGATGCCAGATCTCAGCCTCAGATTTGGTGTGTTGACCAGCCTATAAACATTTGAGTTACAGAGGAATGTGTGAGGAGAAATTCAGTCTAAATGCTTCTCAGTTTTTGTGTCGGGGAAACAAGATTGCCCATTATGTTACTGATACTGAAGATACTGATCGGATATTCTTGTAAAAACAATCACGTGGCAGCAAACAATTATCACATTACTTTGTCATTTGTCCACAGTTGCAAGAACATTGTTGATGGAGTGACTGACAGTCAAGAATGATCCAATCCAGTGAAGAAACAAACTGCATCTTGATTGGCATGGGACGACTATGATGTCATGAGGAACATCTTGACGAACAAATGAGAGTGTGGAATGAATAAAGGCTGGAAGCAACAAAAAATCTATCAGGAACCCATTGACCTAGATCTGGCTACCCTTACTGGCTAGTTTGTCAGAGGGCAGGGAAGGCATTGGCAGTGCTGGACTCTGGATAAATTATCAGCATGCTGTGATGTAGGCTGACCAGCTGGTAAGCTCCAGCACCCAACGCAGCATAGTTCAAGAAACAGCAGCAAAATGTGGAGAGAAAATTTAGGAATAAAAAGCCAATTGTTCCCAATGATTTAAAGTAATCTCTTTTCTAGGGGTTTTCTAATAACTTGAGATGTAAAATTTACAGTTTATGTTTCGCCGTCTCATCTGATACACTCAGTTCTTTTTGGTCATACAGGATCACAATTTCCAAAACAATTTAATTCCCCATAGATAGGCAGGGATAATTCTGATACAGACACAAGGCAGGAAGTTCCTGGTTGCCATGATATAATGCACATCCCTGGACCCTCCCAGGACCTCCACCTGTCCCCAAGCTGTGCTGAACCTGGAGACATTGCTTCCAGTGCCATGTCCTCTTGTTCTGGGTTCCTCTTGGTGCTATCAAGGATCTAAAAGGGGCAGCATTGGCATCCCTACTTGACTGGTTACTGATACAGTCCTGCAATGTTTTCTTGAAGTCACACCTTCAAAATCATTCATCATTGTACATAAGAACATAAGAAATAGGAGCAGGAGTAGGCCATCTAGCCTGTCAAGCCCACTCCACCATTCCATAAGATCATGGCTGATCTGGTCATGGACTCATCTCCATCCACCTGCCTTCTTCCCATAACCCTAGGTTCCCCTACTATGCAGAAATCTATCCAATCTTGTCTTTAATATATTTACTGAGGTAGCCTCCACTGCTTCATTGGGCAGAGAATTCCACAGATTCACCACTCTCTCCTCATCTCCATTCTAAATCTACTCTCCCAAATCTTGGGGCTAGTTCTAGTCTCACTGACAAGTGGAACCAACTCTCCTGCCTCTACCTTATCTATCCTTTTCATAATTTTATCTGTTTCGATAAGATCTCCTCTCATTCTTCTGAATTCCAGTGAGTACAGTCCCAGGCAACTCAATCTTCCTCATTGTCTAAGTCCTCATCTCTGCAATCAACCTGGTGAACCTCCTCTGCACCACTTCCAAAACTAGTATATCCTTCCTCAAGTAAGGAGACCAGAACTGCATGCGGTACTCTAGGTGTGGTCTCACCTATACAGTTGTAGCATAACCTTTTGTACAAAAGGTTTTGGATTGCAGTTAGTCTTTTTAAACTTTCTCCTCATTTAATTCAATCCATTTTGATTTAAAGTGCATCTAATACTCTACAGCAGTAAATTAATTTACTTTTTGTGGAAGAGGGTATTATTGTTGAGCATGATACTTCCTTCACCTATTATCAACAAATATACACCCAATGTCCACTTTATTACAGCTGCTCGTTAATGCAAATATTTAATCAGCCAAACGAGGCAGCAACTTGATGCATAAAAGCATGCAGACATGGTCAAAGGATTCAGACGTTGTCCACACTAACTATAAGAATGGGAAAGAAGTGTGATCTAAGCGATTTTGACTGTGGGATGACAGTTGGTGTCAGACGGGGTGGTTTGAGTATCTCAGAAACATCTGACCTCTTGGGTTTTTCACTAGAGTTTACAGAGAATGGTGCAAGAATAAAAAAAAAACATCCTGTGGGCAAAAATACCTTGTTACTGAGAGAGGTCAGAGGAGAATGGCCAGACTGGTTCAAGCTGACAGGAAAATGACAGAAATTCAAGTAACCAGGCATTAGTAGGGTGCAGAAAAGCATATCTGAATGCACAACACATCATACCTTGAAATGGATGGGCTATGGCAGCAGAAGACCACAAACATACACTCAGTGGCCAATTTACTAGGTACAGAAGGTACCCAGTAAAGTGGATACTAGGTGTATCTTTCTACAGATGATGGCGAGAGGGCAATCAACCGCAGGAACCTTGCCGGATACATTTTGTTTCTCAGTATGGGGTTTCTTGGCAGCCAAGTACATCCCACACTAGCTTGTGGTAACCAGTGACACGAACCACAATGTAGCAAGACAGCTGACCTGCAGAGTCTATTGGCCTCATTGTAAAATCAGAATGCAACGTCAGTGAAATGTGTCTCACTTCATAGTCAGAATAAATAAGTAATGAGGTTAACTTCCATTAAACCATTGGCAATTACATTGCAGTGAAGCCACTGGATACAGCCCGGACTCGAGCGCAATGCCATCATTTAAATTGGATGGCGCCACTGTCTTTAATAACCTGATGATCCATCTCAATGTCATACGCCATCTCTTTGCTAATACTTAGCAGCGAACCCACACACCAAATGAGCTTTTCTTTCCAAGTACCAATTTAGGACAGTTACTGGGCCAGGCTCCTAGCAACAACACCCTGGTGTGCTTGCCGCTAAAGCAAAGGAAACAGGCTGATTGCCAGCCTGTGATCTGCATGTGTAATAAATCAGCTGGCTCAAACGAAATTAACTCAGGAGATATTGCTGGCAAATAATTGAACTGCAAAAAAATTAACACTTTGAAAATGACAACCTGGAAAATTACTGATGGTGGTGTTAGTTAAACTGCTTAATGTTCTCCCCTTGAATTCCTGCCTCAGCTATTTTCTACAAGACATTAACCTGTTGTTATGATTGTCCTGATGCAATTTTATGAAAATTTCAGCTGTGTGATGTTCAGGGTTAATTTGAACAATTAGCCAAAATGGAAAAGCCACTCTAAGTCATGCACTCCGAATCATGACCGTCAAAGAAAGATAAAATAAATCATACAAGACACACATAATTTGCTGAAAATCCTGTAAACATGATGAAGGGAGAGCTGGTATTTCAGTATCTCTCCACAGATGCTGATTGACAAGCTTAATATTTCCAGAATTTTCAGTGTTACTGTAGAACACAAGAGGTATTAAGGAAGTATAATTATCTAAAATTAGCAGAGGAAGGTGGAGTGAATGATGGAAACTAGAAAATAAAATGCTGGAAATGCTGATTATCTGAAACTGTATTTTGAGCCAATTGAGCTGTGCCTGGTCAGGTGATGTGCTACACAAAGTCTCCAAATCAAAGCTGGGTAAACTCTGGGAACAGCATTTCACAAAAGCATCTTAAATATACAAAAGGGCTTCGTGGAAGGAGTATAGGAAAAGATATCCAGTCCAACACTAAAGAGAAACCACAGCTAAATGAGATGAAAATGAACTCTGACAGGATGCAAGAGATTGAAGTCTCACTATACACTTTGGCTAGAAGGGATACTGCAAAACCATCTAATGTCAGTTTCTATCAGGATTTTAATTCAATGTGGCAGTAGTATTGGCCCTAATTACCCATGACACATAGGCACTGGGTAGAAACAGCAGATTAGGATATCATTTAACCAGATGATTTTCACTGGTTTCAGTGTTACGGCTGCTGAGACTACAGTGCATTTTATTAAATTCCAGATTTATTTAATATCTGAACTTACACTTCACAGCTGCTGGCATTGGATCCTAAAACATGTGTCCCTGCATCAGTGTTTAAGAGTTCCGCTCAACGGTCCAGCAGCTAAACCACTATGCACACTATGTACACAAGAGATTCTGCAGATGCTGGAAATCTTACAAAAGGATCTAGTGCTTTCCCGGCATATATGAAGCAAAAACTCTTCTCAGGCTTCCATCGGGGTTCAGTGTCGATTTTAACGGACATTTCAAGGAGAAACTGAGCCATCTTCATTAGGGATGATGCCGAGGCATTTCTGGTCCGGTGGTATATATATAATCCTCAACCAACCAGATTCCCGCTGGAAATCTTGAGCACCACACATGAAGTGCTGGAGGAACTCAACAAGTCAGGCAGCATCTACGCAGAGGAATAAACAGTCAACCTTTTGGGCCAAGACCCTTCATCAGGGAGGGGGCAGAAGCCAGAATAAAAAAGTAGGAATAGCTTTTACTCCCCCACTATCTAATTTCAGAACAGCCTATAAACACTTTCAGGCAGATGGAGCTCATCAGCCACGGTTGGCAGCTCATCTAGGAGAAGGAAAGCGATGATCTCAAACCTCTACTACCTTGCACCTACACCCACTCGTGGGGAAGTTTTTGGGAGAAAACCCTGAAGAAAAATCTGGACCTGGAATCACGAAAGCAGTCCTACGTCGAGTTCAACACTGACTGGCGACTTCTGCGAAGCTGCTGGTGCCAAACTGTATCGGTGTCTATCGTTCTTTTGGATTTATCAGCTACGTAGCCGGTGGGGGGGGGGGGTAAGCTGCATGGGTAACAGCTTGCTGTCCATACTGAACTGCCCTGGCTTGTGTATCACATGGACAACTACGACACAATATTCAGGGTCAACCCCGATCAACGGAGGGCCTCAACCCTAAACACTACCTTGCTATTCATCTATTCAGTTATTTTTGTAACTTACAGTATTTTTTTATATGTCTTGCCCTGCATTGCTCCCTGTAAACAACAAATCACATGACATATGTCAGTGATAAGGGTGCCCGGCTGGAGATATGTCTCTACCAAAGGAGATGCAATGAGCTACCCTGCAGGTTACCCTTGGACAAGGTGTAACACCTGCTTAGCCCCCCGCCCCCCGATCAGGGTCACATGAAGCCATGGGAGCAGGTGGTGGATGGTCGTATGAGCAGCTGGTGCATATCACGAGTCCTGGTTATGTGACCATTGACATCTGGCAGACAACCTCTGAAGAGTATTGATAATGGCTGGGGTCACCCATCTTGTAAAGACACTGCCCAGAAGAAGGCAATGGTAAAGCACTCCGGAAGAAAAAGTTGACAAGAACAGTCGTGGAAAGACCGTGATCACCCACATCACATGACAC
Organism: Mobula birostris; assembly: GCF_030028105.1. Classification (NCBI taxonomy): domain Eukaryota; kingdom Metazoa; phylum Chordata; class Chondrichthyes; order Myliobatiformes; family Myliobatidae; genus Mobula; species Mobula birostris. Next base: position 26,398,454 of record NC_092374.1, on the reverse strand, counting down.
AGCACTTAATGACAAATGATGTCAGTGATAATGGAACTGATTCTGTTTCTAAAAAGGGAAATAATAACACTGGAAGTAGTCCAAAGCAGATCGCTCATGCTAATTGGTGAAATGAAATTATTGTCCTATCAAGTGAGGCAAAACAAGTTGGGTCCATATTATTTTCAGTTCAAAATAATGAAAAGTGACTTTTTTGAGACATACACAATCCAGAGAGTGCATGATACTGTTGGTGCCGATATGTTTTCACTCATGGGAGAGTTGTGAAAAAGGAAACATAGAGTAGTTTCAAGACAAAGGCTAGTCATTTAAGACAGAGATGTAGAGAAATTTCTTCGCATGGAAGGTGTTGAATCTCTAGAATTTTCTATTCCAGTAGTTTGCAAATATTGAGGAAGAATATTCTGGCTTTGGAGGCAGTGCAGAGGAGGTTCACCAGGTTGATTCCAGAGATGAAGGGGTTAACTTATTTGGAGAGACTGAGTCGCCTGGGACTATACTCTCTAGAATTCAGAAGAATGAGAGGGGATCTTATAGAAACATACAAAATTTTGAAAGGGATAGATAAGGTAGAAGCAGGAAAGTTGTTTCCATTGGTAGGTGAGACTCGAACTAGGGGACATTGCCTCGAGATTCAGGGGAGAAGATTTAGGATGGAGATGAGGAGAAATTGTTTTTCCCAGAGAGTGGTGAATCTGTGGAATTCTCTGCCCAGGGAAGCAGTTGAGGATTCTTCACTAAATATATTTAAGATACAGTTAGATAAATTTTTTACATAGTAGGGGAATTAAGGGTTTTGGAGGAAAGGCAGGCAGATGGAGCTGAGTTTACGGACAGATCAGCCATGATCTTATTGAATGGTAGGGCAGGCTCGATGGGCCAGATGGCCTACTCCTGCTCCTATTTCTTATGTTCTTATGTTCTTATGTACTTAAGGTGGAAGTAAGTAACATTTTTGAAAGGTTGGGCTATGAGTACTGAAAGGAAGTTGAGGTCAGTGTGGCATTGTCATCTTCAAATCTAATGATGACAGACCAGGGGACTTACTGCTGCTTCAAAGATAAAGTATTGGAGTGATGTTTCTGGGTACACCTTCCGAATTCCAACAGCTATTGATATTAATAACTTAAAAAGGGATAACATATTACACAGGTGCAAAAAGGAGCGCAATTTTCTTTTCTCTCTACCCCGTCTAACTCCCATCAAAGCAAAGAATGCTTTATATTGTGGAGCAAGTGGACAGTTTTCATTTTGGCCAGCTGGATAATAACCTGTCAGAGCAAATGTGTCTGTTAAAGACCTTGGCTGAATTACAGTCCATTCTGGAATATAATTTGGGCCTTTAAATCTTTAGAATTTGTCACATGGCATCTCTATGTATGGACTTGTTGGTATTTAATTACCGAGTTTGCATCACCAAACGTGTGAGTAGACATTGGAGAATATACGGCATAAGGCAACAAGCATGATCCCAAGAGTTAAAGGGAATGAGTGATGAGTAGAGATCAAAGAAATACAGGCTGTATAGTCTGGAAAGAAGGCACTTAACACAAGGATAAGATACATCAAGTACATTACTTCAAAGATAGAGCGAATGACGCAACAATTAAATGACTGGCAAAAAACTTAAAACGCACATTGAACAGAACATCGTTGTTCTGAATATATTCCATTCTTTGAATGATCTGTCTTTGAGGGCTGTGGAGGCAAAAACCCTGGAAGATTTAAAATAAGCATTCGATGAGAGAGTGTGGATAGCAGAAGAATGAGGTTCAACATACCAACTCATTTGCAATCCATCTTCAATTGTTCTTGTCTGTTCAAAGATTATGTCACTTCTGAGATTTGCATAAACAAACAAGAGATATTGTTGGACTGGTGCAAGTCAAAATTAGAGAGAACACATAATGCAGTATTCATATCTCTCACCAGCTTCTTAGAGCCCAATTCATCATAATTATGATGTACTTTGTTGGGCATATTTTTGGCTAATGTTAAAACAAAAACTATTGAGGCACACTTAAAATTCAAATTCCACAGGAGATCTGAAAATGATGGTTTGGATTTTCAAAGAATTCATGATTTTCTACCCTCACGTCTCAGTTGTGATGCTTATTTACCAATGATCTCACTTACAACAACCCGCTTTCAACAGAAATGTTTCAACAGTCATAAGGGATTAGGGCCTCTCAAGTTTGGACACGTTCCGTCTAAATCTAATCTATACCTGCTCAAAGCACAAGTCCCAAAATGAATTCTTCCCTGCATCTCCCCCCACCACTCCCAGAGAGAAAGCTCTTTCAGAGGGGAGGGGACTTAATATGGGGGTGGGGTGAGAGTGTGGTGGAGGTAGTTGGAATACGGAAGAGCAACCCAGGAAGGGTTCAGTGATAGTCTCATTTTTCTGAATGCCTGACTCTGCAGAGATTTCCTCATGGCTGACGCAAGATGATGGTGAGGGGAGTGAAGCTGGAGAGGACTGAGTGAATGGAAGATTAAAAGTGTGATGAGAAGTCCTTATACCAAGGACTGGTCATTCTAGTTTACCACTGAGCTTGTCTCTGAGACAGGCAGTGCGATAATTCAAGTTGAGTATGATGTTCTCATAACCAGCTACTGCTGGGTCCCCAGGTGGCTGTAGAGGCTGATCCAGGATCGACATATTATGGTGCAGTGTAGGCAAGAGTAAGTAGTTGCTGTGATTAGTGACTGGGTCTTTTGGTTGTTCAGTCTCTCCTTTCATAGCTGCCTCTTATTCTCTGCGGCAAAGCGATACTGAGACAGGTAACACCTGAGGCAATCTGTCATACCTGACTGCTAAAGTAGCCACCTTTAAGAACTATGGTGCCATCTGTGGCACACAACATGTCTGGCACAGGATTTTGCTGTGATTATCAGTTTCCAGTAATTACTCACCCTGTTACTGGGAAGGGATGCTGATTAACATTCATTCGTTTTCACTGTATTCTACACAATTTAGTTGTTACCGTCTGCAACTTAACCCACAGCCACACTGGCATCACCCTGACAGAGATATTCCGTTTGTTCTTTCCATCCGTCCCCCAACTTCTCTGCAATTTAAAACGAGAGTGTCCTTTTCTCTCTATTTTCTAGTTCTGCTAAATGGTCTTTGGTCACAAATATGAGAAAGTCTGCAGATGCTAGAAGCCCAAAGTAACACACACTCACACAATGCTGGAGAAACTCAGCAGGTCAGGCAGCATCTGTGGAAATGAATAAACAGTTGACCTTTTGGGCCGAGACCCTTCCTTCTCAGTCCTCAAGACCCTGAGAAAATTTGGCGGCCGCAGCCGAGATAATGTGCCCAATGCCCTGAGTTTTGCTGTGTTAACTGGAGAAAATTGATTGTTAACAGATACCCACGACATAAATAACAAAACAGACCAGCACTGAGAAGCAGTGTGGCAAAGCAATGGGTTGTTCACATTAAATGCTTTCAACATTGTACACAAGGGGTTGTCCAAAAGATGTTATCTTCCATACAAGAATTCATTTCTGCACACAGTTATTGGACCCAAACTGTTAAGAAACCTTGCTCAATATACCTCCATCTATTGGGCTGCAGCAGTTCATGATGGCAGCTCATTGCCACCTTCTCTTGGACAGTAATTGCTGACCTGACCTATGGAACACAATTCCCAAAAATGAGTAAATGCTCATCACTCAGTACCATCCTTGGATTAGAATCAACATCGTGTGAAACAAGAGAATTCAGATTTTCATCTCAGATTTAAAGGCATCCATAGATAAAAATGCACACGATTGGAGGAAAGTCAGCAGAACACACACCTGCCCTCAGTGCAGGGTCAATCGTGGAAAAGGTGAGCAGCTTTGAGTTTATGGGTGTCAATATCAAAGAGGATCCCACTCTTTGGTGCAACCTCATGGAAAGCATATCAGTGGCTCCCCTTCATTAGGCGTTTGTGGAGATTTGGTATGTCACCAAAGACCCATAAATTTCTACAGATGTGTAGTGGAAAGCCTTCTGATAGGTTGCTTCACAGCCTGGTAGGGAGGTTCAATGCAAGAGGCTGCTGAGGGTTGTAGACTCAGCCAACTCCCTCCTCACCACTGAGGACATCTTCAAGTGGAGGTGCCTCAAGAGAGCAGCATCCATCACTGAGGTTCCTCACCATCCTTGCTGCATCCATCGGGAAGGAAATACAGAAACCTGTAAACTCACACTCAACGATTCAGGAACAGCTTCTTCCTCCTCTGAACGATCCATGAACCACATCATTGTCAGCTTGCACTATTTATTTATCTGTGTAGTTTATAGCAATTTTCTATCTTTGCCCTGTACGGCTGCCAGAAAACAACAAACCACATGATACAAGTCAGTGATAATAAATCTAATTCTGATTCTGAGATATATTTGAAGGTTTTGTAGGGATTCAAATCATGTGTGCCCCATTCTTCTACCACTGCAGTCCAAGAGATGCTAGTGTGCTAAGCAAGGTTTTTTCAGGTGCTTGGTCTTGACCAATCATATGCAGGGCCATGGGTATTTGGAGGGGAATGGAGCTGTCATGGGCGCTCAATTATGAGCCAGTAGGGAACTGCCGGGCTGTATGGCCTGAATCTCTACTCGAACAATTCTATAGCTCAATATGAGATACAAAAATGAGTGCAGATACTTTCAACTGTACGACATCAACTACTTACCCTGAGAAGTCAATTCTTCTGGGAAAATTCATAATATCTTGATGTTCTAGTCTTTTTATAAAGGAAAATAATGATACACCATTTAAGACTTCTTGCCAAAGCAATAAAATCCCTCAGAAAACAAAGTTTTCTTTGCTCTATTGATCACACTAATGATTTAAATGGATTTAATGACAGGACATAACTTCAACTAGCCGGGTCTGCATATCAAATTCCAATGTAGGTTTTCCCCTTTTGAGTCCATCGTGGACATTATTAGAAGATATATTATATTTCAAGCAATTGCACAAATGATCAAATATTAGTCAAATTTACATGTCTAGCTGCCATTCAACAAGTGACTGTGCAAATGGATTTTGGCAAGTTATATTTTGATAGTTATAGGCATTTCAATCAAGTCTGATAACCATATTTTATTTCTGATAGCATGATGCACGTCTCATTTTGCCTGTCTGCTGTTCTTTCTTCATTTATTGACTTGGCTGTTGAGGTGAAGGATGCTGGTTCATTCAGAGTGAAACATCTCTTCTCCCTTCCTTTCCAGTCCTAATGAAGGGTCTTAGCCTGAAACATTGACTCTTTGTTCCTCTCCATAGATGCTGCCTGACCTACTGAGTTCCTCCAACATTTTGTGTGCGTTACTCTTCATCACCTTTTGTGTAGTCTCCTTCTTAAGGAGGACAGGACTTCCACTCATGGCAAACAACCTCCCTCTGACTTCAACAGAACAGATGGAGAGGACATCGTAAGGATTGATCACTTCTAAAACACCAATCACTGCCGAAGACTACAAGGAAATGATCCGCTTACCGGCCACAAAGCCAGAATTACAACCAGGAAATGATAGAATTCTTCAGCAGATCAGGCAGCATCGATGAAGAGAGAACCAGAGCTGAGGTAGGGTAATGGAGGGCAGCTATTATTCTAACAGGTTGTCTGGGACAATGGTATTCTGCAAGGATCAGTGCCAGGAACTCTCGTTTATCTAAATGCGCTGATTAGTAAGTCTTCAGATGACAAAAACATTTACTGTATTTATTAAGATACAGTGTGGAATAGGCCCTTCTAGCCCTTAGAGCCCCGCCACCCATTAACGCCCGATTTAGACCATAAGACCGTAAGACAAAGGAGCAGAAGTCAGCCATTTGGCCCGTCGAGTCTGCTCTGCCATTTTATCATGAGCTGATCCATTCTCCCATTTAGTCCCACTCCCCCGCCTTCTCACCATAACCTTTGATGCCCTGGCTACTCAGATACCTATCAATCTCTGCCTTAAATACACCCAATGACTTGGCCTCCACTGCTGCCCGTGGCAACAAATTCCATAGATTCACCACCCTCTGACTAAAAAAATTTCTTCGCATTTCTGTTCTGAATGGGCGCCCTTCAATCCTTAAGTCATGCCCTCTCGTACTAGACTCCCCCATCATGGGAAACAACCTTGCCACATCCACTCCTAGCCTAGCCTAATTTAACCCTAGCCTAATCACAGGATAATTTAGTAACAAATTAACCTACCAACCAGTATATCTTTGGATAATTTAGTGACCAATTTAACTACCAACCAGCACTTCTTGGGAGGAAACGAGTGGCTGACGGAAACTAACATGGTCATGGGAAGAATGTACGAACTACTTACTAACAGCAGCAGGAATTGAACCCAGGTCACTAGTACTATAAAGTGTTGTGCCAACCACCACACTACCTTACCACCATAGGCTTGTGCTTGTCAAAGGATAGAATAGACCAGTTGGAAGTATGGGCATAGAGAGAACAGATGGAGCTTAATCCAGACAAGTGTAAGCTACTGTACTTTGGGAAGTTCAGTGTAAGAGGAAAGTACACAGTAAATGGTAGAAACCCTAATGATGTGCCATATGTTTCCTTTACCACTCCCAGTGGCCATCAATTTTAATTTCATTTCCCATTCGCATTCTGATACGTCTATCCATGGCCTCCTCCACTGTTGTGATGAAGCCACACTCAGGTTGGAGGAACAACACCTCTGGGTAGACTCCAACCTGATGGCATGAACATCGATTTCTCAAACTTCCAGTAATGCCCCTCCATCCCCCGTCACCATTCCCCAAACCCTTTTCCCTCTCTCCCCTAGCTGCTTGCCTGCCCATTGCCTCCTTCTAGTGCTCCTCCCCCCTTTTCTTTCTTCCATGGCCTTCTGTCTTCTCCAGCCCTGTTTCTTTCTCCAATCAACCTCCCAGTTCTTTACTTCATCCCTCCCCTTCCCAGTTTCACCTATCACCTTGTGTTTCTCTCTTCCCTCCCCCCATCTTTTAAATCTCCTCCTCGTCTTTTTTTCTCCAGTCTCGGCCCGAAAAATCGACTGTACTTTTTTCCACAGATGCTGCCTGGCATGATGAGTTTCTCCAGCATTTTGTGTCTGTTGTCTAGAGGGAACATTGCAGGGTGCAAATGCCAAATACTAGCAGGCATGGGCTAAAGGTGAGAAGAGAAAAATTTAAAGATTTACTTGCCAAGTCTATTGTACAAAGAATTGTAGGTATTTGGAATGTGCTGCCAAGAGAATTAGCAGAAGCAGATACAATAAGAATGCTTAAAAAGCATTTAGATAGATATAAAAAGAGACAGGGAATTGGGGAATGTAAACAAAGTGCATGCAAATATACAGTTTTAATTGGCATCATGTAACAAGTTTCACACTGGCAGAGCAATTTGTTTAATTTACTATCCTGAAACATTAACTTGTCTCTCTTTTCTCAGGTACTGCTTGACCAGCTGAGTATTTCTAACATTTGCTACTTTCCTATCTAGAGCCCTACCATCCATAGTATTTTACTTTCGAATTGCACAAAACTGCGTTGGACAAAAACACAAATTGTCATCAAGTCCATTCCACTGCCATGGCATACTCCAAGTCAGCATGGATGATATCCAGCCCTTGATGTCACTTCACTTGAAGGCCCCTTAGACTTGTTGGCCTCGTCCTTCACTGTGATGAAAACACATTGTCCGTAAATTCTTGCTGTTTTATTTTTGACAGTATTGTTGTTTGAGTGTAGAAGGCAGCAAATCACTTAGGGAATTCAAACCTCTACAGTGCTGTTCGAAGTTGTGCCATGAAGGAAACTGTTCTGCTGCCCTTCAAACACAGATCATTCAGGAAACGAGGAGAGCCCTCAATCTGAATGACTATGAAAATGAAGACTAATTCAACATCTGATTTCTGTCAGGCACTTTTTCCAGTCTCAGCACCTGCCTCTTTCATAAAACCACACTCTTGCTAAATGTCCCAACTTACATTAACAATTTCTACATCCTTTCCTTTCTGCACCTCAATAATCTTTAGCACTATCTTCGACATTTTGGAAGGAGTTCATCTAGCTGGGTGGACAGGTGCTGCCGATGGTTTGAAGTAGCTTCCACTGCTTCTTTTCCTCTCTCTAAATCCTCGTAAGAACACCACGTAGAGAAATTCTGAAATCAAGTGCTTTTAGAAGACATCGCACAGAAGCTGGTCCTTCTAGTGTGTGCCAAAACCATTAATCTGCTTAGTCCCATTAACCTGCATGCAGACGCTAACCCTCCATACCCCTCTCATTCATGTACCTATCCTAATTTCTCTTAAATGTTGAAATTGAAATTGCATCCACCACTTGTGCTGGTAGCTCGTTCCACACTTCCACCACTGTCTGAGTGAAGAAGTTCCCTCTCATGTTCCCCTTAAACATTTCACCTTTTGCATTTAACCCATGACTTCCAGTTGCAGCCTCATCCAACCTCAGTGGAAAAAGCCTGCTTGCATATACTCTATCTATACCTCCTCATAATTTTGTATACCCCTTTGTGCTTGAGAGATAAAGCAAGCTTAAACCTTCAGCCATCCAAGGATTCAATCCCAACCTTCCATTCCTCACCTTTCCAAGGGTGCAATGAGCAACTTTGTTTAGCGAACCATGGACATTTTTTTCCTTATGTTACACTGGATTGAAACCATACATGAAACAACCTTAACAGCAGAATTTCTGCTGACTGGTACATTAACAAAAAGAGGGCAGCAGCAAAAGACACACTACCTTAAACAAAATCACCTTGTCTTTCATCTTCCATTAGAGAGCCCGGAATCATACAAGCCCATGCTTCTTGTTTACATTTTCCTGATAGCACCATGTGAGTTCCTGGAAAGCCTTCCAAGTTATACTGGCTGCATTATTGATTTTCCCAGTAAATTGAGGAACATTGAGTAAAATGTGACTAATTGAATAATAATCGATTTGGTCTCACAACCAATCAATCAATGAGATAAATAACCTTCACACCCTTAATGGATTATACTGGGCTCTGAGGAACAAAGCAGCACATAATGCCGATGGTAAGCCTCTCGCTTTGGTTTCAGGTTTCATGTAAGTGCCTCCTAATATGTTTTATCGGGAAAAATTATTCTCAAATGTTATTTTGGAAGATGTCATAGTCATGAGAGGAAATAAAAAGGCTCATCAAATTCATTTCTATTTCTCCGACCAATCGAGTGGATAAATAAATCAACAGGTACAGACAATATAAAGGAAAGACGTGCTGCTACTTTATAGATTCTCAAAATACTTAAAGCTAATGCAGTCCATGTCCAAAGGTTGCTAATATGACAGTCAAAAGCTGCAGCTGTTTCGAAAGCAGAGATATCCCACATTCGACAATGGAATGCGTGACTTAACTAGCACCATCATGCACATGGAGGAGTGTTAACAAAAGAGCTCCAAAAACAATCTGGTTTTCAAATAAGTGTACAAGAACATTGTAGTCATGTTCTTAAATTGGTAATCCAGAGGCACTGAACACTGTGAACAAGCCATGAGGGTGAATCCCACCACCGTTGCTAGGAACAGCAGCATAAAAATCCAAAGTCAATTAAGTAACTAAAATTGGGGAGAGGGGGAGATCATGAATCTGAATTATAGGAAATCCCTATCTGATTTAGGAAAAATTCTATTGCCCTTATTCGGTCTGATTTCCCTATACCATCTGGTCCTAAATTGCCTTCTGACTGTCTTAGCCAACCATATTGAAGTTCAAGTTTAATTGTCATTCAGTCAGACACATGTATACAGCTAAATGAAACAATATTCCTTTTGGGGGGCAAGGTGCAATGCACAGTACAAACAGTCACACACGGCACAAGGTACATATTGCACATATAATTATGATAGCAGTAAAACATACAATCACAAAATAAAATGATAAGGCCTAAGTCCCTGAGAATCATGGCCTGCCGACTGATAATGTATGGGACAACTGTCCTGGAGCCACGTTTCTGCAAGAACAAGTATGCAACAGTTCCTCATCATGCCCTAGAGCAGCTGCAGCGGAACACCATCCTGCTTTTCTTTCACTGAGCAAATATGGAATGCAGTACCGACAGGTGGGGCTAACCTACAACCCAGTCCGGACACCTGCTGCACTTCACCACCTCTGGTAATTCCTTCCCCAGGTAGCTGCACCAGTTGACCACGTGGCATGCAGGCCTGGTCTGTGCAAAAACTGAATCCATGTAGCTCCCCTGCGGTCAGTCTCACCAATGAACTGGAGAACCGGGCTTGAAAATAACCAAGATCTTTCCGTGAGACAAGCACAGTTGCTTTAAAAAAGCTCTGCCAGACACCAAGGGAATATCCTAATCTTGCAATTGGTTAAATTATTAGGGAAATGATGCTAAATTGCTTTTCTTTAATTGGAGCAGATTTATTCATTTTTTGACAGAAAGATTAAATTTGCTGCAGTCACGAGGAAATCTGCAGATGCTGGAAATTCAAGCAACACACATCAAAGTTGCTGGTGAACGCAGCAGGCCAGGCAGCATCATCTTTCTAAAATTAAGTGTAACGCGCTGTAAGGTTTCACTGCTAATGTAATGGGTTTTTTTGGCAATGTTCACTGCTGAAGTAACGGTTTCTCTGTAGCAGCAGTGTTTGGGTTATGGCTGGAGATAACAGGACTGTTGATGCATGTTAGCGAATCAGGATTTTGTTGCCCTGTCTTGTGATTCTGGAAGCAGTTGATTTCGTGGGCTTTTGCCAGAGGGAGAGAGAGATGAAGGGAGAAGACGCAAATGGAGAGATTTGGTAAACACATAATAATCTGCAGATGCTGGGGTCAAAGCAACACTCAGAACATGCCGGAGGAACTCAGCAGGTCGGGCAGCATCCGTGGAAAAGACCGGTTGACGTTTCGGGCCGGAACCCTTTGTCAGGACTGTAGAGGGAAGGGGCAGAGGCCCTATAAAGAAGGTGGGGGGAGGGTGGGAAGGAGAAGGCTGGTAGGTTCCAGGTGAAAAACCAGTAAGGGGAAAGATAAAGGGGTGGGGGAAGGGAAGCAGGGTGGTGATTGGCAGGAAAGGTGAAGAACCAGTAAGGGGAGAGATTTGGTAGACCGCCAGATGGGGTGGACTCGGAGAGAGGGTCCAAAGAAAAGTGACAATCGGAGGAGGTCAATGGGGACCTATCGGCCTATGAGTAAGCTCCAACTACTTTGTGCACAGACTGTTTAATAAGATTTGGGCCCTTTTATTTCTTTTATATTTTGTTTCTCTACTAACCATATAGTCAAAGTAGGAGTTATAAAGCTTAATTGTTTAATCGCATATTGTGTACTGTTTGTTATTTCGGGGTACTGATTTGTAACAGTGGACACATCATGCAGCATCCAACCAAACGAGAATTCTTAAGTTTGTCTGGGCAGGAGGTTATCACACCCTATATTAAGCCGCTAGATGAAGCGAGTGTTACATAAATAATGATTTGCCATTTATCCTAGGCATGCTTCACAGAGATGCCTCCATGCTTATTAAACAGGTAACTCTCTAGTAAAACTTCAAATCACAGAATGGGAATTGCACCATTCATTGGAGGACTTAGAGGTGGTCAAAGGGATGTGATAACACATTCCAGAAAATCAAAGTTTTTCAATTCTTTTCTTTTGATGTAGTGAATGTGAATAACTGTTTCATTGTCTTTTGCACCAAGAATACACACATGGATAAATATCAGAGTCAGGGCATGAAACTGGCCAATCAGTCCAATGAGTGTGTCCTCTCATCATATACACCACTGCACTCATCCCATCATATCCCTGTCAAATCCCCCCTACACTCATCCTACCATATTCCTTGCTCATGGACACATTGGGGGCAGTTTCAATTTGGCAATTAGCTGCATCGCTGGGAAGTGACAAGACATTGAGCCCCTGGGAAACCCATGCATCTGCAAGGAGAACACGGTAAACTCCACACGACAGCAGAAGGTCATTACAATTGGGAGGAGCAACACTACTGCGTGTGTTTTTGCATGTCTCTTTCGATAAGCATACAGTGTGACAGTGAACGGACTGAATATTCCAACAGATATACAGAAGCCACACATACCACTCTCCACTGTTTTTTAACATGTAGAAAATATTTTAAATACCTTTAAAAAAACAGAGAATGTACTTGATTGCAAGGAACAATAGGATTTGTTTTGTGAAAGGCAAAATCTGTACATATTTTACCACATCACCATTCGGTGCAGAAATCACATTTTGTATCTCTCAGCAACAATTGAAAATAAACACGATGTAAGCAGCAGACCTGAGTCAAAACAGAATTTTAAAAGAGAGCTCTGGAAGCAAGATATAAAGCCACCCGTAAATTTGTTGTACCTTCTAATGTCTGAAACATTGGAATCTAGGTACCAATGGAAAGCTGCAAGAATGGGCTCTCATTAGGGGATAGTGCTGTGAATACATCTTTTTAGACAGAAATGAGATGAATACAAGGTTTGGAGAACAAAGGACTGGACCTTTGCTTCATAGAGAACCATTTTCTGGAATTTAGAAGGTTTAGGGTAGTTTTGATCAAAATTTCACAACTATAAGGAAATTTGATGAGAGCCTACTATCAATTGCCATCATCTAAAAAAGTCAGCCATTTCATGGGTGAGGTTAGGAAACACTGCTGCTAGAGAGTTGTGATCAAACTGTCTTCCAGGGACAATAAATGATCAGAAAGCACACCCACTTTATTTGCCTTTTCTTCTCTCGCTGAGTAATGTCAAAAACTGAGAAGGGCTTTTGTTAACTGAAGCTATCACGTGATATGGAAGAAAGGCAGGTATACAGAGTAAATCTTAGATCAGTCATAATTGGTGTGGTCTTTCATTGATTCTTTTATGGTTTTTATTCTGTATGGATTTATTGAGTATGCCCACAAGAAAATGAATCTCAGGTGACATATATATATTTTGATAATAAATTTACTTTGAACCTCTCACTCAATGGCAGCAAGACTGACTATTGACTTCAGGAGGAGGAAACCGAAGGTCCATGAGCCAGTCATCATTGGATGAACAAAGATGGAAAAGGGTCAATAACTTTCGATTCCTCTGTGTTACCATTTCAGAGGACTTGTCCTGGACCCAGCATGTAAGTGGCATTATGAGGAAAGAACAACAGAGCCTCTACTTTCTTAGAAGTTTGCGAAGATTCGGCATGTCATCCAAAGCTTTGACAAACTTCTATATGTGTGCAATAGAGAGTAAATTGACTGGATTCATCGCAGCCTGGTATGGAAATACCATTGTCCTGGAATGGAAAAGTCTACAAAAAGTAGTGGATCATCCCAGTCCATCACAGGTAAAGCCAACCCACCACTGGGCACATCCATACGGAGAACTATCGCAGGAAAGCAGAATCCATCATCGAGGGCCTCCATCATCCTGACCATGCTCTCTTCTCATTGCTTCCATCTGGAATTAGGTACAGGAGCCTCAGGCCCCACACCACCAGGTTGAGGAACAGTTTTTACCCCTCAACCATCAGAGGAGTAACCACTCAGTTTCATTTACTCCATCACTGAACTGTTCCCACAATCTATGGACTCCTTTCAAGGACTCTTCTTCTCATGTTCTTGATATTTATTGCTTATTTATTATTATTATCATTCATTCCTTCTTTCTTTTTGTATTTGCACAGTTTTATTACCCGTCAGAGATCTCCATTACCCATCCTGCTGGGTGTGGTCCTTCAGTGATTCTATTGTGTTTCTTGTATTTACTGTATTTGGCTGCAAGAAAATGAATCTCAGGGTTGTATATGGTGATATATGCCATATGTACTTTGATAATAAATATAGTTTGAACTTTGAACTTTCAGATGCTAAACCAAGATCCCCGTCTGCCTCTCAGGTAGAAATAAAAGATCCTACTACATCCAAAAGCATCAACATCAAGCATCAAGTAAAAGCATCCCAATCAAAATTTATCATTCAGTCAATCTTACTGAAACAGATTGTTTGGTCCCAATTGCAGAGTTAATTATGGGACCTTGCTATGTAAACACTGACTGCCAGATATCCTATGTAATAATAATGACTATGCTTCATAAGTGCTTTATTGACTGTAAAGAGCTTTCAGTTGACCAGAGCCTGAAAAAAACATAACTTAAGTAAATGCAAGTCTTTGTTTTATTAACTTGCCATTGATTACTGGTGTCCCATTTACATTATAGCAGTGACTCTGATGGCAGCTTGAGTGCTTCTGGAGACACAAGATTCATTTAGAGTGGTGGCTGTTTATGTTGGTGTTTTGCAAAGTTGAAAGTTCAAAATAAATTCATTATCAAAGCACATATGTATACACTCAGTGGCCACTTTATTAGGTACACCAGCTTGTTAATGCAAATATCTAATCAGCTAATCATGTGGCAGCAACTCAATGCATAAAAGCATGCAGACATGGTCAAGAGGTTCAGTTGTTCAGACCAAATGTTAGAATAGGGGGAAAAATGTGAAATTTGACCGTAGGATAATTGTTGGTGCCAGATGGGGAGGCTTGAGTATCTTAGAAACTGCTGATCTCCTGACACAACAGTCTCTAGAGCTGACAGAGAATGGTGAAAGAATTTTCTTTTAAAAATTCAGAGAGTGGCATTTCCTTGAGCAAAAAAAGTCTTGTTAATGAGAGGGGTCGGAGGAGAATGGCCAGACTGGTCCTAGCTGACAGGAAAGCCACAGTAACTCAAATGACCACGCGGTACAACAGTGGTGTACAGAAGAGCATCTTTGAATGCAAAACACGTTGAACATTGAAGTGGATGGGCTACAGCAAAAGATCACTAACATACACTCATTGACCACTTTATTAGGTAAAGGAGGTACCTAATAAAGAGACCATAAAGTGTATGCCATCATATATTCCACTGAGATTCTTTTTCTTGTGGGCATTCACAGTAGATACAAAATAACACAATCGATAATCTGCTAGAAAAAAATTCTCTTTAATATTTGAAGCTGAAGCTACTGCTTCCAAAAATTATCCTGTGGTAGCATTTCTATTAATTGCATCCTGAATCCTACATTTTTATTAAACAGGTTGTAGGTGTATTTGTCACTTTACTGAAACCAATCATGAAACCGGTAAACAGAACTACTCAATAGAAAAAATGGATCTGATCCCATGTAAATGAAAATTTAGAGAAATATCTACCGAGAATGTGATGTGCTCCCTACACAGAGTGAGATCACAGTGTTCTGTGCACTGGTATTTGCAACCGGTTCCAAGCTTCCTGTAACAGCTTGATGCTGGAAAATATTCAGAGAAAACAAGCTTAGTTAGCATCTTAGACTGCAGCTCTCACTGATCAATTGGTTGATCAATGAAAATAAACTTTAATCTGAGAGATTCAAGCTGACCGAAGCCTGTATACGTGAAGTGTCCACATATGATTAGCGATTGGTTATACATTGTATCCGACGATAACAATTAGAATTGTGTAGTTCTTCTTTTAGATTATATGAGCAGCACAAAGAAACCAGTGTGGGAACATTATTAAAGTGAAAAAGCTTGAGTGGGCAGTTCACTCTCTCAAACTCAGGTGTCTGGTCCAGTGGTGCGCGTAGTCATGACAACTGAGGTTTTCCTTGGTTGCAGTGGACTACCAAGGCTTCTTCTGTAACTTGTCATGCCCTTCACTCTCCACAAAGTGTTGCAGTACTGGCTTCCTGGTCACTGGATCTTACTGGTGATCTCATCTGCCCAATCCATCAGAAATGATTTCACATGTCCCCAACTCACTGGGGTCTGAGGCCCTGCCATCTACCCTCACCTGCTTTCGCCCGCCAGTCAAAAGCCGTGTACCAAGGTGTGGCTGATGTTGCATGCAGACAGCTACTTGCAGCCACAGGTGAGTGACCAGTCAGGACCAAAGGTGAGTGAGCTGCCCCAGAATGGACATGACACCGACATCCAATCTCACACCATAACGTATCTACTGTCTCTATATTTGTTTTCATCAATCTGCTGAGGACAGACAAAGGCAATTAGGAGAACTCATGCCTGATTTATATCCCATTGCCACTGCGGTAATGTTAAAAATAAACAGTTTTGTACCAGAGACCGTCCAGTGCTCTCACCGTACGATGAGTGTAAACCATAGTATTAAATCACCATCAGCAGATCACCATCACTTCACACCTTAGGATGGGCCACCTCAGACAGCTAACTACACCATATCCTACCGAGGACACATTAAAACAACTTTCCAGCTCAATACAGCAAGTGCATGTCTTGTAAATGAGCACATTGAACTGAGGACATTTTAATAGAAATTTGGTGACTCAAGGAAAAAAGTACAGGCTCTGCAAAGTCTCAGGGTAATCCTGAATGGAGTGGTAGAGAGCCATAACCTCTTGACACTTGATTTACCCATGACTTTTTCCTGTGCTTTCATACATAAATCAGAATCAGCACACAGCAGATGATCAGGACATACATATGCAGCACCTTTGGAAAACACTGAAAGAAACTACTCCAGGAAAATGATCATAAATGTTGAAGGGCGTGGACAGAGTGGATGTAGCAAAGTTGTTTCCCATGATGGGGGAGTCTAGTACGAGAGGGCATGACTTAAGGATTGAAGGGCGCCCATTCAGAACAGAAGTGCGAAGTAATTTTTTTAGCCAGAGGATGGTGAATCTATGGAATTCGTTGCCACGGGCAGCAGTGGAGGCCAAGTCATTGGGTGTATTTAAGGCAGAGATTGATAGGTATCTGAGTAGCCAGGGCATCAAAGGTTATGGTGAGAAGGCTGGGGAGTGGGACTAAATGGGAGAATGGATCAGCGCATGATAAAATGGCGGAGCAGACTCGATGGGCTGAATGGCCGACTTCTACTCCTTTGTCTTATGGTCTTATAAATAAGTTTTATTTCAAGATCTATTATTCTCCTGTGGTCCACTCTCCTCTGCTATCAGATTCCTTCTTCTCCAGCACTATCTTTCCCACCTTCTTGAACTTACCTATCACCTTCCAGCTATCCTCCTTCCCCTCCCCCACCTTTTCATTCTGGCATCCTCCCCCTTCCATTTCCAGGAGAAGGGTCTCGGCCTGAAATATTGACTGTTTATTTATTTCCTTAGATGCTGCCTGACCTGCTGAGTTCCTCCAGCATTTTATGCGTGTCTGGTGCTTAGGATTTCTAGCATCTGCAGATTTACTTGTGTTTATTAATTTTTATTTCAGGAATTCAAATCTCCTGTGTTTTTTAAGGAACCCACATTTTTGAAAAACCCAACAGTAATCTGCTAACCTCCTTACAATATTTCAAATGGCCTCCATTTATCAGATCCTTTTTGCGAGATGGTTGACGCCGAAATGACAGTGGCAGTTAAGAGACATTTGGACAGGCACGTGGACATGCAGGGGATGGAGGAACATGGATCATGTAGAAGGTAGGTTTAGTTCAATTTGGCATCACGGTCAGCACAGACATTACGGGCTGAGGGAATTGTTCCTGTGCCGGTATGTTCTGTGTTCTACGGGGCCTGACTGAATGCTCTCTATCTCAGTGTTCAAGGATAAAAATCTCTATTTTTTCTGCCACCCCGAAGCAATTGAAGCTGGCGGCCTGAGCTGAGATCTAATTCCAGAAGATTGCAGTGCTTCCACCATGCTCAAATGAAGTCAGTGAATGGCAGGGAGCACAAGTTTAAGTTCAATTAAAAGAGTAATGAGGGAAATTCTGTGGAGGAAGAAAGGATGCTCTGGGACTGGGTAAGATTATTTAGGTCTAGCTGGTCAGACCAGAGATCAAAAACAGATTATTTTTTTTTTTAAATTTCAAAATATACTTTATTCAAAAATAAATATATACAATAAACCATTCAATAACTTTTCATCCTTTACATACGTTTCCATTATACTCAGTAAAATATCCGTGTTTATAGCCACCCACGTGGCACTCCAGTAGTTCAGCTTAGCATCTCATTGTTGAGGGGTATACTCCTCGCCCACCGACCCCTCCCACTCCCACGGGTGGAGAAACCTATACTGTGGTCCTTCCCCACCGGGCCCTTGCGGTGGCTGCACCGAGTTTCAGTGCGTCCCTCAGCACGTACTCCTGCAGCCGAGAATGTGCCAGTCGGCAGCATTCTCCCACAGACATCTCCATGTGCTGGTAGATCATCAAGTTTCGGGCCGACCAAAGAGCGTCTTTCACCGAGTTGATGATCTGCCAGCAGCACCGGATGTTGGTCTCCGTGTGCGTCCCCGGGAACAGCCCGTAGATCAGAGAGTCCTCTGTTACGCAGCTGCTGGGGATAAAACGTGACACTAGCCCGTCCATCCTCCTCCACACCCTCTTTGCGAACTGGCAGTGTGCAAAGAGGTGGGTCACAGACTCCTCCTCACTGCAGTCCTCCCGTGGGCAGTGGGGTGCGGGGACGACATTCCGGGCGTACAGGAGGGCTTTGACTGGGAGGGCCCCTCTCACTGCCAGCCAGGCGAGGTCTTGGTGCCTGTTGGTGAGATCTGGCGATGAGGCATTTTTCAAAAACAGATTGCACAACCAACTAACCTTATTACCAGATGTTGTAAAATTACAGAGTTCATGCATCTCAACAATATCCTGAACATTCCACTGTAACCTTGTTGCATCTGCTCTGTCAATCCACCAAGGCTTCTATTCACCTTGGAGATGACAAAATGTTTCCCTGCCAGCAAGAATATGACCCCCATCCTTTGCTCTACTTTTGTATGCTGATTGCTTTATGTTGTACTTTTAAACACCACCTAAGGGCCACATTTGAATATTATCAGCATTTCCGCAGGCAGAGCTCCAGCTGAAAACACACCAGAGTTTGTCCTGGTGAAAGGGCTCAGCCCAAGATGTCAACCATTTGTTAATCTCCATGGATGAAGCATGAACTGTCGAGCTCCTCCAGCATTTTGTGCGTTTTGCTTTGGATTTCCAGCATCTACTGAATTTCTTGTGTTTAGCGTCTGTCCAACGCAGGATCTCACTCCGTGATGTGATTTGTCCAGCATGTGGGGTGCAATACACAATCCTAATGGCTTCAACCACCTAAGCAATCCATAATCCTAACCACGTTATCCAGCAGAGCTGGACAGAGAGGCTAGCTCCAACACTGATCAGCAGCTGCTGTACAGGTGGACTCGTAAGGAGCAAAGGCACAATAAATGGATTACTCCACACCTCAGGATCCTATGTGGAAAAGTATATTGATGGATGTCTCACAAGCATCTTAAAAACTGCAACTCCCATCTATTTCGTGAGGAACCTACCAATGGAATTGATTGGCAGAGAAGGTGGGTTCCCACGTTAAGCAGGGCTATCGTGCTGTAAAAGAAAATAGCAGCATTTCAAACAAGAGGGAACTAGTCCCAAGACCACAAGAAACAGAAGTCACAAGGCAAGCCTCCTCTGTTGTTCACTGACCAGGATGATCCTATGCCTCAGCTAAACTAATAAGCTTATCCTTTATTTCCAGTAAAGCCCAAAAATCAATCAATTGCAGCCTTGAACATACTTAACAATGGAATATACAGTCCTCAGAAGCAAAGAATCCACCACTGTGAGCGGTGCAATAATAGTGAGTGAATTCTTTCTTTGCCGCAATACCTTCCAATGAATCAAAACTGATTTGTTATGAATTTTATTTGGAGTTGTTTCCTAAATCATCAAGAACTGCTTTTGGAAGTACACTGCTGGAAGCCCTGTACAAAATTTTGCAAGCCAGCCCACCTTACACCAAGGTCGAAGTGAATCAGAAACCAAATCTTTTATCTCCAGCAATGATGTACAAAATTGTTCTGAACTGACAAGTTAAGTTTCTGGAAAAATAAAAGAAAAGCCTTTCAGAACAAAGCAAGGTTTGGGATATAAAGATTCAGTAAGAAACAAAAGTATAAAACAAAATGCAGGAGCTCCAAGTAGCTATCAGAAAAAAAGCACCGTTAGAATGCTTACAAAGGAAGAACATAAAAGTTCTGAGTTCTGATAAAAGATCATCAATCAGAAACATTAACTTTGATTTCCTGCCTGACCCGTTGAGTTTTCTCGAATTTTCCACTTTCATTTCAGATTTCAAGCATCCTTTGAGTACCTTTTCTCATTTTAACAGAACATAGCTAAGGAGATTTAAGGGCTATTTTGACAGATGAACAACCATATATTAAGAGTGTTTGTAACATAATTAGACTATTTCCATTTCCTATTCAAATTCTCCACGCTACAACAAGCTCAGGATAGATCAGCCTCCCTCTGTTGAAGTCAACAGATATAAATGTTGGACATGGTCTGTACTGAGTTACTGATTAACCATCATGCATCTACAAAGTTGACTTCAATCACTAGAAAAAGTGTAAATGACTTGTCAGTAAACAACTAATCTCCGTGCCAGCCAAGAACCCCCACCACAGCCCATCCCAGCTGTCTTGCTTTTTGCTAATACCATAGGCGCAGGAGTCTTGCGTCCCTCGGGAGCAGTTGTTGCCCTGAAGCTACTGGGCTCCTGGATTGACTTCTCTCGCCTCAATGCTGAACTGACTCCACAGCCTGTGGACTCACTTTTGGGACTCTGCACTTAATGTTCTATATCCTATTTGTTGACTTTTTTATCGTTTGCACACCGGACGTTTGTCAGTCTTTGTTTTGTGCGATTTTTCCGGGATTCTATTGTATTTCTTTGTTTTCCTGTAGGTGCCTACAAGAACATGAATTTCAAGGTTGTATCTGGTACACATACACTTTGATAATAGAGTTAACTTTGAACTTTGAAAAACAGAAAATTCTGACTTGGTGATTAGAAACCCAGATCTGAGTCTTAACCTATGTCTATCAAATAACAGCTTAATCTCATTTAGTTGATTGGATTATCTAAACCGAATCAAAAAATTTATCAGCATATTGAGCTTTGCATGGCTGAATATTCTTGAATGTTTTAAGAGGATCTCTTTGCAGTGCTGGTCCTCACTGGTTTCCTGACTAAGCTTGAAGGATTCAACTGACTATAATGACCATCTGTTTATGGCACGTTCATATTCTTGATTCTTTAAAAAACACACTTTTCCCTGATCATGGACGGCATACTCAATACTAAACATTTGGTACAAGTTACTCCTCTGGCTGAGGTATTTCCTTTGTAACTGCACCGACGTCAGCTCACTTGAGATGGTGACGTGAAGCAGTTGACACCCAAAAGAGCTTGGCACGTAAACACCAGAATTCCATGTTTATGTTGAACATTCTTGAAATGCATAAATAAAACTGCACTCAACCACCTAGGGTCAAATCTCATTGCTTTGCAGGCTAAACTGAAGCAATACCATCTCCCATTAGGGACAAAAATAAACTTACAGCCCATACATGGAGTCTAAGCTTTTAAGTGAGGTGGTGTGTTTGGACAATCACTTGTGCTGCCAGACCACAATCAGGCATTATGCAGAACTTGAACTTGAGATGATCTATTAAGAGGTGGGGAAAGAAAATGCCATGCCCGAATTCAGTGAGAGCACTTCACAATCCTTTCCCCACAAGATCTTTTAAAAAATCTTTGAAGCAGAGGACAAGACAACCTCAAAATAATTGTATCTGTCACAAAGCATTAATTGCAAACCGGATAATATTTTCAATTAATTTGACAATTAATCAAAAGTATGCAGTGAGGAGGCAGGAGCCATTAAAAAGAGATTGAAAAGTCTCCAGTGTTACATGATGGAGTAGCTTTTGCTTTGATTAATAATAGAAACACGTATATAAAATGAATAATTTCGATATAGTTCTTTTGACCTCGGATAATAATCCTGTCTCATATTTAAATAATGTTAGTTCATGCTTTGCCAGTCTGACTTAAATCGGATCATGTTTTATGAATGCATATTTTCCTCTGCCATTCCTGCACATTGGAGTCTCTGTTGAACATGATGTATTTCATCTTTCCTGGCTGAGTGTCAATAAAGAGAATCTGTTCAATGGAGACAGAAATACTGCTGTGTGTCAGGGAGTGGGAAAAAGTCACAGGTAAGCAAAATACCAATTCGATTTTCATTTCAGTCTATTTCATTAAAGTAACAATCTCCCATACCTCCCCACCAGCCCACAAGAACTGATATTTTCAATAAACTTGACTTGACTTGAAGCAAACTAAGTGCATGAAGGAAAACTGTTCATGCTCGAGGGTGCTGAAGCAGTCTCCTGAAAGCAGTCAAGATTGTGGTGTAACAAAGAAGTTGTAAGACATATTTCTTCAGACCAACGGTGCAAGAGAAGAGGAGGTGCTCATTCATCTTCTCAATATTCAGCTCCAGGTAAACTGTAAAGGGCCGGGACAGAACTAGTGGTTATTTGGAACAATTTGAAATGATCTGAGATATATGGCAAGGTCAATTAGTTTTTCAATATTGTGCTTATCTGCTCAGTGAGCACCAGCTCTTCAGAGTTAGTGCAGGCAACATTACTAGCAAGTGGAAACAGTACATTAGACGATGTCCAATCATGGATATTGTCGAATGTAGCACCATGTAATGTTACGTAGCAATGTAGAGCTCATACATGTCACTGGCTCTCAACTTTGCTTTGCTGGATGTAGACAGCAGCACAATATATATCAGACTGCTGATCATCAATTACATCTCGGCGTTCCACATCATCCACCCCTTAATATCACTCACCAGCCTTCGAAACCTGGGCTTCTGCAACGGAACCTTTGACTTTCTCATTGGGACGGATCAGCAATAACATCTCCTCCTCACTGACAATCAAAACAGGTGCATCTCAAGGATGCGTGATGGGAATGAGGAGGTGTCAAAGAGTGAGATAGATCAGTTGGTTGTGTGCAGTCACAACAACCTTGAACTTTACATCAGCAAGACCAAGAAACTGACCGTGGATTTTAGAAGGGAGCAAGTCAGGCGAGCACACATCAGTTCTCATCGAGGGGTCACTGGTGGAAAGGGTAAGCAGCTTCAAGTTCCTGGGTGTCAATATCTCAGATGATCTCTCCTGGTCCCAACACACTGATGCACTCTTCAACAGAGTCATGCCAGTGGCTCTGCTTTGTTAGGAGTTTAAAGAGATATGGTATGGCACTAAAGACATGCAAATTTCTATATTTACTGTGACGAGCATTCTGACTGGTTGCAGCACGCCCTATAATGGAGGCTCCAATGCACAGGATCTCAAGATGCTGTAGAGGGCCGTAGACTCATCCAACTCCATCACAGTCACAATACTCCTCACCATCAATGGCGTCTTCAAAAGGGATTACCTCAAGAGGGCAGCATCCATCATTAACAACCCTCACCATCCAGGACACGCCCTCTTCTTGTTACTTCCATCAGGGAGGAGGTACGGGAGCCTGAAGGCGCACACTCAAAAATTCAGGAACAGCTTCTTCTCTACTGTCATCAGATTTCAGAAGGTTGCCATAGCCGGGGTGGTAGTGGGGATAAGCTCCCACTACCTATAAAGTGCTTCAACTCTAACAGCCTCTAACAACCAAGTCCAACTCTTGGCCTTCATGTGTGGCTTAGCTACTAAGCCCAGCGGAACTGCTTCTACTGACAAGAGAAGGGGCAAGGGTGGAACACTGGTGCCTCAAAATCAGTTGCTTCGGGCAGGTGAGGCTCGTCAGCCTGGGAAGCTGGGATGGCAGCCCCCCTAGGAGAAGGAAAACTCTGATTTTAAACCTCCGCTGCCTTGCAGCCATACCTACCCATGGGAAAGGCTTCGGGAGTAAACCCCAAGAAAGAAATCTGGAGCAGTTCGATGTTGTTTACAACTTCACTCTGGCAACCTCTGCGATGGCACTGTATCGGCGCTTGCCCTTCCCTTGGACTACATCAGTGACGTGGAGAGGGGGAACCCACTGCATGAGCAACAGCCAGTTCTTCAAATCTTCCCGCCCAGGCTTGCGTCC
Source organism: Mobula birostris (assembly GCF_030028105.1). Lineage (NCBI taxonomy): Eukaryota > Metazoa > Chordata > Chondrichthyes > Myliobatiformes > Myliobatidae > Mobula > Mobula birostris. The sequence continues at coordinate 26,374,552 of NC_092374.1, read as the reverse complement.
TGGAGAGGACGCAGTCCACCAGAGGTGCAAACCCATGATCCCCTGGGATCGATGGCTGCCTACTCCCATGACCCTGTGAACACTTGCTCACTATTCCTTTTATCTTGCACTATTTATTTATTTGGTAACATAGTGATTTAATGTCTTTGCACCATATTGCTACAGCAAAACTTATTTCACATCATACAAAGCAGTGATAATAAACCTGAATCTGATTCTGCAGCACATCAGTCTCACTGGCAAAATGGTTCTTCCCTGTAGTCGAACTACAATGTAGTAATATCTCTCCAATAATTACTGCTATGCCCGACACTAAACTGTGATACATTGCCCAGGCCCACGTATCTTTGACCTCCAAGAGGACCACAACCTTGTCAAGCAACACACATAAAAGTTGCTGGTGAACGCAGCAGGCCAGGCAGCATCTCTAGGAAGAGGTACAGTTGACATTTCTTCCTCGAGATTTCTTCCTAGACGTTTCTTCCTAGACTGTACCTCTTCCTAGAGATGCTGCCTGGCCTGCTGCGTTTACCAGCAACTTTTATGTGTGTTGCTTGAAATTCCAGCAACTGCAGATTTCCTCGTGTTTACGCCACAACCTTGTCGCTGGGTTTAGAGGCTTGCATGCCTCAATGACCCAGACAGCTATGTTGGCTGAGCTCGGGCTTTATGCTTTGGCTCTTGGTAGGGTCACAGGTGAAAGGGTAGAGGCCAGACTAAGAGTGGTCCACCAGTCCTCCAGTTTTGGGGGTTCAGCTCGGGGTTAACCACCCTGACTGGTAAAACAGCATTGTTACGGGAACAGCAATGAAAAATGCTACATCTGAGTGCGACGGTATTCCCGAATCTCTACTCGGTACTTGTAGAGTTGTGAAAACTGAGAGGAAGCTACTGACCTATGAAGGAAGTCCTGAACACCGCCAGAGACGGACGACTTTCACCACTGCCCAAAACAGCAGCGGCGTAATAGGCAGTTAAAAGAAATCTTTGAAAGGATAGGTCTCTGGACTATTTCAGAGGACAGGTAAGAGTCCACCCTCTGCTGCAGAATCATACTTTGGGAAAGGAGGGCTTTAATGAGCCATCTGGGCTTTTATGACAACTAAGTAACTTCATTTGTCAGCAAGACTTTTTAAGCTTTTGCTGAATGTTAACTCTTAGCGATCCTAGCGAGATTCAGATTCAGGTTGTTAGATCATTTGTGCATTAGTCACCCAGCACTATAACTATTATGCATACTTTTTACCAGAAATGGTCAATCACAGTAAAGGGACAAATGTATTCACATGGTGTGCTTTTAACATATCAGTAGTTCCCAAAAGCTGTCCAGTTTCTATACATTTACGTGAGGCATCTGGGACCAGAGGTGTATAGATCATAGTGCTTTGGAGACTTGCAGTGTCGTGCTGATGGTAGGTTGCAGTCTACTCTATGTAGCTTCAGTGAACCAGCCGCAGATTCACAGAAGAATTGGAGACAGCTTAAAGCAAGCTATTATAAAAGGGATGGTCAACAATTCTACAACAGTGGTTTACTGCGAGATTTTGAGCACGTTTGAGAGATTAAATGCAATGGAAAATTCGCCTCACAATTAAAAGCACGAGACATGACAGGCCTGTGCAGACTCCTCAGATACAGCATTAAATTATCTAGGATATGGATGGTTCAAGTCAAAAGCTCACAGCAGGATTCTTAAAATTATAATACTCAGCACTGATTTTATTACATGTAGTTAACTGACTAATAAGAACAGTTTATGTCCACATCTAGTACTATTTCTGAAATGTTATTCACAACACACATACAGAAATGAATAAACAGCCCAATAAAAGCCACAGGCATCTCTACAGGACTCCAACTCAAGGAGGTTACTTTCAGCTGTGCTGTTATGACCGTGGCTGCTTCACTTACTAGCCTCCTACATGGCCAGGCTTTCTGGGGAATAATGTTCTCCTTTTCTCCCCTGGGCTCTCAGGTGTCCCTCAATTCTTTTGCTCCACAACTAACATCCATGTTCTCATCCTCACCTCTAAGTTACACTCACTGACTGCCATAACCAAATCCTGTGCAAGAACCCCTGACTGTGGCTAAGTATCGAATTTTGTTAGATAATACTCCTTTTGTGAAGTGCCTTGGGTGCTTAACTGCATTAATGTAACTGGTTGCTGCTGTGATTCCTGTAGCCCAACGAGGGAACTTGGATCCATTCTGAGGAGAAGCCATTGAAACTCTTCCCCTCTACTTAATGTGTGCTTGATTGTCCTGCCCATTTCCCGCTGTCTGCCTCTTCCAGCTGCTCAGAGCCAAGGTGTCTATTTCTCTTGATGGCAATTGTAAACATGGTATACTCAGGATTTAAACACAGTGGGAAGGTAGGTGCGATTTGCAAGAGAAGTCCATTAGTAATCTTCAGCAAGTTAATTCATTCACTGTTATGTCAAAACTGCTAAGAAAAATTTGATATAGCGAGATAAAGCAGATATAAAATGGACCGAGTAGAGTCATATGAAAGTACTTTAGTACCCTTTTCCTTTTAAACAGATCTGTTGGAACTCTTTCTTACTCCCCAACGGATTAGACAGTTCAAAGATTATTGACTCTCAGTTCAAAACAGGGTTCTGAACTTTGATGATTTGAAATGATCAAACCCTGAAACTGATTTATCCTTAAAGAACGGAAAGTCCCTGCTACAACCGTTTAATATCACTCTCTCTCTCTCTCTGGTGTGAGAAACCCATTTTTTGGTCTCAGAACTGTACAGTGAAAAAGGCATATTAATTTTAAAAACGATCATACTTGCTTTAACTTGCTGCACATCAATCTGACCATTGTTTTGGAAGCACACTCCAGCATGGTCTTATTTTCAATCTTGGGAATGATCCTTAATTAGAACTAACAGTTAGAAAGACATTATTACTCTCATCATGGGCACTAGCCTGCATAGTATCCAAGACTTCTTCAAGGAGTGATGCTGCAAAAAGGCGGCATCCATCATTAAGGACCTCCATCATCCAGGTCATGTCTCGTACTCATTGCTACCGTCAGGAAGGAGGTACAGAGGCCTGAAAACACACACTCAATAATTCAGGAACAGCTTCTTCCCCACCACCATCAGAATTCTCAATGGCCAATGAACCCATGTACACCACCTCACTACTTTTTTTCTTTTATTGCCCTCTTTTTGCACGATTTATTTCATTCAATTTTATTGATATTTTCTTACTGCATTGTGTAGTTTTTTTATTATTGCACGTATTGCACTGTACTACTGCTGCAAAACAACAAATTTCACAAAATATGCCAGTGATATTAAACCTGATTCTGATAACCTAACTGGGGTGGCATGGTTGATGAGGAGCTAGCTATTACAGCGCCAGCCGAGAACAATTGGCGTTCAGTTCCTGCCACCTTCTGTGAGGAGTTTGTACGATGGTGTGAGTAGAACACACTGGGGCATCTGGAGTTTCCTCTGGGTGCTCCAGTTTCCTCCAACATTCCAAAAGCGTACGGGTCAGGGTTAGTGAGTTGTGGGCACACTATGTTGGCGCCGGAAGAGTGGTAATACTCGCAGGCTGCCCCAGCATAATCCTCACTGATTTGATTTGATGCAAAACAACGCATTTCACTGTATGCTTTGATATACATGTGACAAATAAAGCTAATCATAACTCCTCAGCCAAGCAGGTCAGCTTCACCCAGTCGTGGGTCTGTTTCTGTTTTGTTCAATGTTAAGTATAAAAAGATAAAACTGACAAGCAAATAGAGAGGAGCAAATATCTCTAACATAGACCCCCAGATGTGGAAAGAAGTCATTAACTTGACGGATGTACAAGTATCAGCCTGACTCCTAACTGCTGTGAGCGTTGAATAGGATCAAGCAGCCATTGAAAAATCATTAAAACTAGTTGCTGAATCCAAATCAATCACATTATTTGCCGTAACAGGGGAGACAGAGCCTTAATTTACTCCTCTGCAGATAAAGTTGATCCATATAATGCTGCTGGGGTGGGGTGTAGCTTTTTTGCTGTGTTACAAGCTGTGAGACTGTAAACCTGTCATTTTTGATAAATTTGTACGGGGGAAACTCTCCCCCTGCGTTCCCCATTATGTCTGTCAGAAGAATATTCATTTGAAATCAAAGCTCAGACCCAGCACATTCACCGGAGTGCAGTAAACACAATCAAGTCCTGACATCAGGAAGCTGAGTACATGAACTTGTTTCACCAAAACGACTGGCCTTGATAACACAGGAACACAGGCCTTTCATGCTAAGGCTGCAGCCACATCCTGACTCATCCCTACTGACTGCCCCCATCAATCACTGCTGTTCAACTCTGCTCAAGTGCAGTGAAGGCTAAAGGAAGCTGACGAGGACCAATGTCAAACCCTGACATCGATAAGCCAGATGATAAGACTCCAAACTCTTTGAAATGATAGGTACTCAGACTTTATTGCAGCTTGAGATGTTCTGGTTTAGCTTTAGAGATGTTCTCCTGATGCCCAAAAAGATACATTCAGTGGCTGGTTTCTAGGTACCTCCTGTACCTAATAAAGTGGCCACGAGTGTATGCTTGTGGTCTTCTGCTGCTGTAGCCCATCCACTTCAAGATTCGATTTGTTGTGCATTCAGAGATGCTCTTCTGCATGGCACTGTTGTAACAGGTGACTATTTGAGTTACTGTCGCCTTCCGGTCAGCTTGAACCAGTCTGGCCATTCTCCTCTGACCTCTCTCATTAACAAGGCATTTTCACCCACAGAACTGCCACACACTGGATGATTTTTTTGTTTTTTGCACCATTCTCTCTAAACTCTAGACACTGTCGCGTGTGAAAATCCCAGGAGATCAGCATTACCTGAGATACTCAAATCACCCTGTTTGGCACCAACAATCATTCCCACGGTCAAAGTCACTTAGATCACATTTCTTCCCCATTCTGATGTTCAGTCTGAACAACTAACTAAATGAAACAAACTTCTTGACCATGCCTGCATGCGTTTATACACTGAGTTGCTCTCATATGATTGGTTGTTTAATTTTCGCATGGTGCGCGGGTGTACCTAATAAACTGGCCACTAAGTGTAAGGAGAGCACCTGACTGTATTCTTCAGCTATGTCTGAACAGCAGTTAAACATGGTGAAACATTTGTTTACACAAGGACAAAGATCACACTGTTTAGGTTAAAAGGTCATTCACTACCTCATCACAAGGTTAAACATGCAAGGGGATACCACCAGAACGCAAGACAACCCAAGTATTTTCATGAAATCTCTGAAGCAATCAGTCTGACAACATCAGAAATTTAGTCAGAAATCTTCTTGCAGGTTTAGATGCTTCCAGAAACTGCAGTATTTTGAGTTTTATTTGTTAAACGGTAGTTTTTTTAGGAGTTTATTTGCCATTGCATCTGTGGCAACAGTGAGTCAAGAAAGCAGCATGAGGGAAGCATCCACTTAGACCAAAAGTCTGTGAAATGAGTATTGCCAGTAAGTGAAAATTGGAATGGGAAAATATAACATGTCAATCAGGTACAAAAAGGGAAGTAAAGAGAGGGAAAAGGAAGACTCTACTAACAAATTGTGGAAAGGTAAAACAAGGAATGATTACTGCACTGGGGAAGGGCCAATAGGCTGTTGAGTCTCCATTGGCTCCATGTAATACAACACAGACAGTTCCACTCACGTACACCCTCTCTCTTTGGCATTGTGGTAAACCATGTATATATGTTGTAACTCGGTTACCTGTGTGGACACACCCCTCTGCTGACTGTCCCTGTGGCTCCTCCCACAGAGTCCTGTATAAAGGTGTTCGCCTTGCCCCTCCCCCTCAGTCCGGGGGCAGACACTCACTGTGGAGGTCGTATTGTACAGCGAATAAAAGCCTTTCAGTATTTTACCAAACCTCAGTCTTTTGGAGTAACTGAAGGTGCTTCAATTTTATTCGCTGTACATTTTAAAACATGGAACAGGCCCTGAGACCAGAAAAATTAGACCTCAATCCGCAAACCCCTGAAGCTGGAAATGCTTTCGAACTCTGGCTGGCCTGCTTCGAAGTGTATCTAGAGGAGATTAAAGCGACCAACCCCGTAGCGAAGCGCAGAGTTCTACTCTCCAGGGTCAGTCCACGGGTCTATTCGCTGATCAGAGACCAGCTGAACTACGACGGCGCGATGAACGCACTCAAAAGACAATACCTGCGGCCGATAAACAGCGTCTATGCTCGGCACCGTTTAGCGACACGGCAACAACGCCCCGGGGAACAGAGTGCTGAGTTCGTCCAGGCCCCACGGACGCTCGTGCGAGCCTGCAATTGCCAGGAGCTGACGGCGGCGCAGCATGCAGAACTCCTAGTGAGAGACGCCTTCGTCACGGGGACCAGGTCAGTGTACGTGCGCCAGCGGCTGCTGGAAAAAGCCTATCTTATCCTAAATTCGGCGATGGAGCTGGCTGATATGTTGGAGGCCGCTCTACATAACTCCAAGGCTCTCCAGGCACGCGATCCCCTGATGGCCTCGTGGGTGCCGCAGACCCCGCAACCTGCCGGCGAATCGACCTCGGCTGCCGTCAGTCGTGAGTCCGCGAAGTGCTACTTCTGCGGACTGGAGAAGCACCCCCGGAAACGCTGCGTGGCCCGACAAGCTACCTGCTCCAGCTGCGGAAAGAAGGGCCACTTCGCCAAGGTCTGTAAGTCAAAACCGCGAGCGGGATCGAGCAGCGCCGCGTGCGAGACGTGGGAGTCGCCATCTTCCCTGCACACTGCCACCACGTGCGAGACATGGGGGCCGCCATCTTCCCTGCACACTGCCACCACGTGCGAGATGTGGGGGTCGCCATCTTGCCTGCCGCCATCTTCCCTGCACGCCACCACCATGTGCGAGACATGGGGGCGGCCATCTTCGTCGGCGCCACCTCCCACCGCCTACGACCAACGGGTGCTCACGGGGCACCCCACCACGCCGGACCAAGACAGCGACCCCACCCTGGCTTCCGTGACCCTCGACCAAAGCGCTCCCCACCAGCTCGCAAGGTCAATGATGGACATCCTGGTGGAGGGGCACAGGACAAGCTGCCTGTTTGACACAGGCAGCACGGAGAGTTTTATCCACCCGGCCACGGTGCAGCACTGTGGACTCATGATACGGCTGGTAAGTCGGAGGGTCACCATGGCCTCCAGGTCGCATACAACAGACATCCGGGGGGGGTTGTGTAGCGACGCTAGTGGTGCAGGGCACAGAATATCGGGACTTTACGTTACTGATCTTGCCTCAACTGTGTGCCCACGCGGCCTTCAACCGCATAAAAGGGGACATTGCCAAAGCAGCAGTGCATGCGGTGGATGAGGCCATTCCCTTCCAAGTAGAGAGGGACGCCTCCGACTTTGCGCTGGCTGCTACCCTCAACCAGGCAGGAAGACCAGTGGCGTTCTTCTCCCGTACCCTTCAAGGCCCTGAAATTCGGCACTCTGTGGTAGAGAAAGAGGCCCAGGCCATAGTGGAAGCTATAAGGCACTGGAGGCACTGTCTTGCCGGCAAAAGGTTCACCCTGCTAACTGACCAGCGCTCAGTCGCATTCATGTTTAATAATCAGCAGCGGAGCAAGATCAAAAATGATAAAATTCTGAGGTGGAGAATCGAACTCTCCACCTACAACTATGACATCATGTACAGGCCTGGGAAGCTCAACGAGCCCTCCGATGCCCTATCTCGGGGAACATGCGCCAGCGCGCAGATCGACCGGCTATACGCCCTACATGTAGACCTTTGCCACCCAGGAGTCACCCAGCTTTTCCACTTCATGAAAGCCCGGAACCTGCCTTAATCCCTTGAGGAGATCAGGTTGATGACCAGGGACTGCCAAGTCTGCACAGAGTGCAAACCGCACTTCTACCGACCCGAAAAGGCACCACTCATCAAGGCCACCCGCCCCTTTGAGCGACTGAGTGTTGACTTTAAGGGCCCCCTTCCCTCCACCGATCGCAATGTGTACTTTCTTAACGTAATTGACGAGTACTCACAGTTCCCCTTCGCCATCCCCTGCCCCAACACCACTACCATGTCAGTTATAAAAGCCCTGCGCAAGCTCTTCACTCTGTTCGGATACCCATGCTATATCCACAGTGACAGAGGGTCCTCGTTTATGAGTGACGAGCTGCGCCAATATCTACTGGCTAGGGGAATTGCAACCAGTAGGACCACGAGCTATAATCCCCGGGGGAATGGACAGGTAGAGAAGGAGAATGGCACAGTGTGGAAAGCCACACTCTTAGCCCTCAGGTCAAAGGGACTGCCAGTCTCCCGCTGGCAGGAGGTCCTTCCTGAGGCACTCCACTTCATCCGCTCCCTGTTATGCACAGCCACCAATGCCACCCCTCATGAGCGGCTCTTTTCTTTTCCCAGAAAATCGACCACTGGAACCACCCTACCATCTTGGCTGACGTCCCCGGGGCCAGTGCTGCTCTGGAAACATGCGAGGAGCAATAAATACTCCCCGATAGTCGAGAGGGTTCACTTACTTCATGCGAACCCCCAGTATGCCTACGTGGTTTTACCTGATGGGCGGGAGGACACTGTCTCCATCCGCGACCTGGTGCCCGCAGGAGATCCGGGCCCCTACCCTGAACACTCCGTGGTGACTATTGACCCCGTACCCACCAATGTATGTACCTACGAGACACCGTGCACCCCAAACCCTATACAGACACCACACGACACTCCCATACCGGGCGCGATGCACACGCACAAGGAATTACCCGACGCCTAACATGCTGGCACCTGAAGTCAGGCCGGAGCCAGCACAACCACCATCGCCAGTGCAATCACCGCTGGTGCTACGCAGGTCACAGAGACGGACTCGACCGCCTGATAGACTTAACCTGTAAATGTACTTCTTGTAAATATTGTCAGTCACTTCACCCCGCGGGACTCTTTTTAAAAAAAAGGAGGGGTGAATGTGGTAAACCATGTATATATGTTGTAACTCGGTTACCTGTCTGGACACACCCCTCTGCTGACTGCCCCTGTGGCTCCTCCCACAGAATCCTGTATAAAGGTGTTCGCCTTGCCCCTTCCCCTCAGTCCGGGGGCAGACACTCACTGTGGAGGTCGTATTGTACAGCGAATAAAAGCCTTTCAGTATTTTACCAAACCACAGTCTTTTGGAGTAATTGAAGGTGCTTCAGGCATGCAAATACTTTTCTTTCAAATTCTTGCCCAGCTCCATTTTGAAACTGTGCCAGTACATTCCAAGCCCTGAACACTCTCCATGTAAAAACATCGCCCATCATCATATCACATTTATTTAATCGCCCTCACTCTTGATCCTTAGATTCTTTACCCTTCTACCCTTCTTTACTCTTTACCTTCTCTGTCCATACACTTCATGATTTTAAATAGCTCCAGCAGATCTCAATCTCCTCTGCTCCAAGGAGAAGAATCCCACTTTTCCAGGCTGCCCATGCAACTGAAGGTTCTCTTGCCTGGAATCATTTTGTTAAACTCTGCACTGTCTCTAAAACAGGATTCCCAACCGTTTTTATGCCATGGAGCCTTACAATTAACGGAGGGGTCCGCAGACCCCAGGTTGGGTACCCCTGCTCTAGAGACTTTACAACTTTACTGAAGGCGACTAACATGGTTAAAATCAAACACATCATCTTAAGCCTGAAGAAACAAAATTACACACTTGGAAAGGTTCAGTTTTTTTGTGCAGAGTAGTTGATAAGAGGGTACAAATGGATTTTATTTATGTTTCTGTGGCAAGAACAGCTTGTACGAACAGAGAGGGCCATCCATGAATGACATGATTGTTTTTTGAAGTTCCTTGGCAAAGAGGTACAAATTAGAAAAATTCAGATTCAGATTCAAATTAAAACATACAGTATATTTGTTATTTGCATGACAACCAACACCTGAATACGATGGATATTGCAATTCAGCGCGGTTGTGAACAGAGCCTTCTAAATATCCTTATTTAACTGGATATCACCATACCCCTTAGTTGCAAATTGCGCAGGGTCCCATTAACAATGTTAAAGCCGGCAGAAAATCTTGACCCTCAGCTTTTGCTGAACATCCTCTACAGAGATCAATATTCTGTGTGAAAAGAAAATAGTAACCAATCACTGCAGCCTGGCAGAGAGGGATTGGGTGACTGGCAGGTATGCGATAAATCAACTTCGAGTGGAAAACCTGGCCCAGAAAGATGAATGAGCAACAACTGCTCATTTGTCTTTGTCCCACAAGCATATCAATCTTTTAAATTCAAAACTTTCTGCACCTTGACTTAGTTATTATAACTGAGGCATGCTTAGGATAAACAAGTGACAGATACTTTGTGGAGAATGCTAACAAAACAATACTAATTTAAAATGCTTGCCATATGAGTTGCTTTAAACAGCCTCGCACCTGTCTTGTGTGGCAAACCTGCAGCATGTCTAACATGTTATTCACTGGAAATTGATGACTAAAGATGACAGTGACCCCATTTTAGCCACATGCCCCCAAAATCAGTAGCAAACAGCTAATATATCTCTAAACATAAAATATACACCCAGAATATTATACTTATGCACTTTTACATCATTCATTCTCCAGGCAAAGAACCAAGGCAGACGTAATAAAACGTAAACCCCTGCATTGCCTCATTTTATATCTTACAAATAATTAAGTATGAAGAAGGGCAACTGGGGCCCTCTAAGTGTCTGCCGATGAGCTGGAGGTGGGGTGGGTGATCAGCCATGGTCATAGTTTATTGTCTAGCAAAGAGAATAAATTTACTCAGAATGTTAAATCTAAAGAAATAAAAACACAGCAACTTCTCCCAGTAGGAGGCGGCTAATTTTTCCATTAGCTGGAGGATGAGTTATGTGCATTATGATCACATAAAACAAGCTTGAGAAATCACCCTCTCATCTCCACTCTGGCAGCCCTGGTACTATTAGCAAATGAAGTATAAAGTTGGAAATCCACTTTTGTACCTTATCAAAAAGTGAAATTGTGATCACATGGCCAACACTGTGACTAACACTTACCCTTTAATTACCTGGCAGAAAATATATATTTTGACAGCCAATTTTTTGTTTGTAGTTAACTGAGTAATGCATTGGAAAAGATTATTAGAAACTATTATTTCACACAGATGCTGGTTTTCACATGAGCTGCCAGAGGAGGTGGTAGTTGTGGGTACACTTGCAATGTTGAACAGATATTTGGACAGGTACATGTATAGAAAAGGTTTAGAAATGTGGGCTAAAAACAGGCAAATATTACTAGTTCAGGTAGACCACTTATTCGGCCTGTATAGCTCCTTGACAAGGGCAACGCAAACTCTTTCTCTGGTTCCCACTGACTCCCCCACTATCAGTATCCTGGACGTTACCATCGACCAGAAACTGAACTTGAGTAGCCACATATACAATACTTCTACAAGAGCGAGGCAAAGGCTAGGGAGACTGCGGCAAGTAACTCAGCTCCTAGCTCTCCAAATTCTGACTGCCATCTGCAAGGTTCAAGTCAAGGGTATGATGGAATGCTCTCTACTTTCCTGGATGAGTGCAGCTTCAACAGCACCCAGGAAGGTCACTCAAGCAGCCCACTTATTAGGCACCCCGTCCACCTCAATTCCCTCACTTTTACTGCCGACACACAGTAGCTGTGGCACCTCACCAGGGCAGTGCCTTTAAAACCCGCGACCTCCATCAGCTGGAAGGACAAGGGCAGCAAAAGCATGGGAACACCTCCACTTGGAAGTTACCCTCCAAGCCACACGCCATCCTGACTTTGAAATCTATTGGTGTCCCTTTACAGTCGCTGGGTCAAAATCCTGCAATTCTCTCCCTAGCAGCTTTGTGAGTAGACCTGCATCTCAGGGACTGCAGCAGTTCAGAAAGACAGCTCACAATCAGCTCCTCAAGGGCAAATGAGGATGGGCAATCAACCTGCCAAGGCCACAACCCTTGAATATATAAAGAAAAGCTCTGAACCATTCAATCCTATGAACTTCTTGGAGTCAGTGTAACTGCACATCATCAAAAAGTGGACGTACAACACTAACACCTACAGAATATTAGCCTCACAACCTCATTAATTGTTGCTGAGGCAGCTACTCAAACAAACCAACACTGTTTGAGACTAAGCACATGGTGGTGGGGGAGGGGTGGTTAATCGTGTCTGACAGGCCTTCCATTCAATCCAAGAAAAAGAGTTCAATATTGAAGAATATAGAAACATAGAAACATAGAAAATAGGTGCAGGAGTAGGCCATTCGGCCCTTCGAGCCTGCACCGCCATTTATTATGATCATGGCTGATCATCCAACTCAGAACCCTGCCCCAGCCTTCCCTCCATACCCCCTGACCCCCGTAGCCACAAGGGCCATATCTAACTCCCTCTTAAATATAGCCAATGAACTGGCCTCAGCTGTTTCCTGTGGCACAGAATTCCACAGAATTCACCACTCTCTGTGTGAATAAGTTTTTCCTAATCTCGGTCCTAAAAGGGTTCCCCTTTATCCTCAAACTGTGACCCCTCGTTCTGGACTTCCCCAACATCGGGAACAATCTTCCTGCATCTAGCTTGTCCAATGCCTTTAGGATTTTATACGTTTCAATAAAATTCCAACAAGTATAAACCTAGTCGATCCAGTCTTTCATCACATGAAAGTCCTGCCATCTCAGGAATCAATCTGGTGAACCTTCTTTGTACTCCCTCTATGGCAAGGATGTCTTTCCTCAGATTAGGAGACCAAAACTGCACACAATACTCCAGGTGCGGTCTCACCAAGGCCTTGTACAACTGCAGTAGTACCTCCCTGCTCCTGTACTCGAATCCTCTTGCTATGAATGCCAGCATACCATTCGCCTTTTTCACCGCCTGCTGTACCTGCATGCCCACTTTCAATGACTGGTGTATAATAACACCCAGGTCTCGTTGCACCTCCCCTTTTCCTAATCGGCCACCATTCAGATAATAATCTGTTTTCCTATTTTTGCTACCAAAGTGGATAACTTCACATTTATCCACATTAAATTGCATCTGCCATGAATTTGCCCACTCACCCAACCTATCCAAGTCACCCTGCATCCTCTTAGCATCCTCCTCACAGCCAACACTGCCGCCCAGCTTCGTGTCATCCGCAAACTTGGAGATGCTGCATTTAATTCCCTCATCCAAGTCATTAATATATATTGCAAACAACAATATATTTCATCCTTATTAGGCAACTAACAAAACAAACAATCCTGAAGCAGTAAACTCAATGAAACTAAAACCAGTGACAAAATAGTCTTATCATATTAAACCTACTTAAGCTTTCTTCAATGTAATTAAATATAATTAAGCTATTTTAAATGTTATTAAGCAGTTTTAAGCCAAGTTCAGCGGTTGGGTTTAACAAAAAAGATACACCCCTGCTCACTCCCAGCTCAAATTGAGCTAAAGGTAAAAGCATGAATAAGTAACTAAAGCTCTTCACTTCTCCCACACCCCCACCCACATGACTAACTACCATAATAAACTCGCAACACAAAATACAATGCAGATAGAAAATAGATACATGGCTCCTACAGTTCGCATGTGATACTCAAGCATATTTAGGCTCAATGATGCAGGGAGAGAATGTCATGTCCACTCCTTTTAAGATAGTTGAAGAGGAAGACAATGAAAAAAGTGGAGGGATAAGAACCGAGAAGCCATCAGCATGTTTCTGAAGCTGCTCTGAGGAAAGGCCGGTGATAGCAATAGATGGCTACATTATTAGTTGTCCAAAAGTTGGGACAACTGATCTGGAAATAAAAGTACAAATGTCATGAAAGATATTAAATTTAAGAAATTAAAGAAATTATACAGGAAGCAACCATTTGTTCAGTCATGTCCTTATAGATCTCTGTACAGCATCCATTCAATTCCCCATTCTCATCCTTTTTCTCTACAGCCCTTCAAACTGATTTCCAGTGTGTGGTTAGATAATAACCCATTCAAGCCCCTAACTGATTTTTTTCAAGCACCCTTTCAGGTAATAAGTTGAAGATCTGGAATTAAAATTATGATAAATGTGAAACCAGTAAGTTTGATTTAAAGAAAAAAACCTTTATTGTTTCTTCTGGTACATTGTGGGTTTATATAAAAGCTACCGGCTTCATGAAGCCTCATCTGGTCTCCCCTTGCGAGGCAGACTAATTGTTGTTCCCGCTTAACTGCCCTCTGAAACGTGCAGCAAGCCACTGAGTTCAAAAGGCAATTAGCAGTGGGCAATAAATGAAAGCATTCCCAATGACAACCCTTGAATGAATATTTACAAAATCAGTTGCCTCGGATAATGGTCATGAGTACTTGACAATGCCTGCCATGTTTTGTTTTTGATTTCTTCATTCATGGGATGGAGGATAAAAGCCAACATTTATTGTCCATCCAACATGGCCCCTGACAAAGCAGAGCCAACTGTATTGATGAGTCTGGTGTTGCACATTGACTAAATCAGGTAGTTTCCTTCCTAGACAGATATTTGTGAATCAAGTTAATGACAATTTGGCAGGTTACAAATCAAGATTTGTTAAATTTCTTGAATTTAAATTTCCCACCTGCTCTGGGATTTGATGTCCTGGATCTACATCATCGGTTCAGACCATTACATACTGTTCCAGTCACTGAACCATGCTGCTGTTACACCCAAAGTGCTATAGCTCACCCTTGTCTGCATTAAATTCCATCTGCCATTTTTCAGCCCATTTTCCAAGCTGGTCCAAGCTTTGATAGCCTTCCTTACCGTCCACAGACCCCTGTGGCACACATCTAGTCACAGGTCTCCAGTCAGAGAGGCAACATCCATTACCACCCTTTAGCTTCTTCCCCGAAGTGATGGGGAAACTCCGGTTCAAAACAAATGATTGAGGCATTCAATGTGGCAAATATGTGTGTTGGCCCAGTGCTGGATTTATGCAGTAACCTCACAGCCCGTTGCTTGATAAACAGGCTGATGAGGCTACCTTTTCCTAGGGAATATTGAGCCCACCCAAAGCTTCACATTCTCCCAGCAGGATGTCATTGATCCTTTTAATGAGCTGAGTTCCAAGCTGTTATTGTGCCAAATGTTTTAAGGGTTAATGATACACTATCCAAAGTGACCACAGGAGTTCCAGACTCATTAAAATGTAACATCAGCTGGCTGATATACCCCTGGGCCTTCGAGTTGAGAAATAATTGGTAAACTAAGCTGCAAATAGTTGTCCTTCCATACCAATGAAACTTTGTTGGAATCTTATTCGGGAAACAGTCTTGAACCATGAAATCATTAAAGCCGTAGAATTATTTTAAATTGACCACCTGTCAATTACTGATCAATTTGATACACTGAATGACTTAAAGAACTCCATCCCTACAAACCACACCATACAGTATCCCGGACAGAAACAGGACCAGCCATAAAAAGAAAGGGGCACTACAATGGAAAAAAACTTCCTGGGAGATAAATAAGTTCTAGTATTTAATCATTTTGGGAATTTAATGCGGGCAAGCTCTGATATTTCTACAGTACCTACAGTAGTTCGATAGACCTTAGGAAAGGCGACCGTGTAACTTTAATTTTCAGCTCAGTGCGTCTGTCTCACAGTAAAACAAAACAATTTAATTTACAAGAATCAATCATCTAGATTTGTTCAGTAGAGTGGGCAAGTAAGCTTTCTCAGTTTCAAAGAGAAAGATAACACTTTGGGAACAGCCTGGAATTCAACTCAGCAGGAAATGTCTGCTCAATTGTTTTTTATTTATACAGGAGTCTCTGCATGATGACTGATGGGCCTTCTTCAGGGATTCAGCTGTTCGGAAACATAATTTGCTCTCATGGGACTGCTTTAAGTAGGATTTTAAATGTTTCACTGCTGCAGTTGAAGAAGCCTCTTGTTAAAAGCCATCAGCTCTTTTTCCAGGGCTGGTAATCATTGTTCACAATAAATGCATTTATTTTTTTCCCAGTGAAAATGCAATAGTTCTTGCAGCATGAGCCATCAATTTGTTACGATCAGGTCAGGCAAGAGACGGGTTAGTTTACTTCAGAGTTCCTTCCTGACTGCTTCAGCGCGTTAGTGCTAGCAATAGGCATGCACCCTACAGTACTTTTTTAGCACATTTCATTGGCTCTGCCAGTCAACCTTAAGAGTCCCTCTTGAGCAATTGCCCAATTACTGATGAATCACAGGGACCAGCTACTGTCACACACTTCTCCACATTGGAATTTGCTGAGGCTGACTAACACCATTCCACAGAATAGCCATAAAGAGAAAACATTATCAATCCATTAGTCTGAGCTAGAGCTGAATTACACCCAGAACTTAAAAGTTGTTTTCCAGCCCCTAATAACAACTTATTGAATTGACTTTATTTCTTACATCCCTCACGTACATGAGGAGCAGAAGCCTACGTTACCTCTCCGTCTAAATGTGCAATGTGCAATCATAGTAATTTATAATAATTTATAGTAATTAGAACTGTCAATGTAACACAGAATACACTCAAATCAGTGTCAGTTAATCAGTCTGATGGGCTGGTGGAAGAAGCTGTCCCGGAGCCTGTTGGTCCTGGTTTTTATGCTGCAGTACCATTTCCCAGACGGTAGCAGCTGGAATAGATTGTGGTTGGGGTGACTCGGGTCCCCAATGATCCTACAGGCCCTTTTTACACACCTGTCTTTGTAAATGTCCTGAATCATGGAAAGCTCACAACTGCAGACGCGCTGGGCTGTTCGCACCACTCTCTGCAGAGTCCTGCGATTAAGGGAGGTACAGTTCCCATACCAAGCAGAGATGCAGCCAGTCAGGATGCTCTCAATTCTCAGATCAATAGAAGTAGTTTACCCTATTTTAAGAAATCAATGGGCCGGCCAGTGTTGTAGTGGCATCCGCAATAGACTTTGATGCAAGTGGTCCCAGGTTCAAATCTGACCATGCTTTCCATCAAACTAGCAACTTGGCCTCGAAAAAAAAACAGACAAAAATACGAAAGAAACAGCAAGGCTGTCGCCTGATGTGCCACAAGGCATGGAAAGGAACAACAAGAAAACAATAATATTCAGGAAATCAATGCCAGAGAAAGTCCAGGACAATCCCACTTTGTGTAGATTTGGTATGTTAGTAAAGGTGCTTGCAAATATCTACAGATGCATGGTGGAGAACATTCTGACTGGTTGGCTGGGAGCCTCCAATGTGCAGGATCGCAAGAGGCTGTTGAGAATTGCAGATTGAGCCAGTTCCATCATGGCTCCATTTTGGTGCAAAGGGAATTGGGAGGTCTAGTGAAGGATTACCTAAAAATTCACTTGCAGTTGGAAGTAAGCATTCATTACAACAGGACTAGAATATAAAAGCAGGAATCCAATACTGAGTCTTTAGAAGGCTTTGATCAGACCACATTTGGAGTATTATGAGCAGTTTTGGGCCCCAATCTAAGAAAACATGTGCTGACGTTGGAGATGATCCAGAGGAGGTTTTTGGGTTTGATTTTGGGAATGAAAGGAATAACTCATGAGGAGCAATTGATGGCTCTGAGCCTTACTCACTGGAGTTTAGAAGAATGAGGACAGATCACATTGCAACCCACTGAATATTGAAAGGCCAAGTTGGAGCGGACATGGAAAGGATGTTTCCATTAGTAGGAGAGTCTAGGACCAGAGGGCACAGCCTCAGAATACAAAGATGTCCCTTTAGAACAGAGATATGGAAGAATTTCTTAAGGTGGTGAATCTGTGGAATTCATTGCCAGAGATGGCTATGGAAGCCTAGTCATTTGGTAGATTTAAAACACAGGTTGATAGGCACATGATTAGTAAGGGTATCAAAGGTCATGGTGATCAGGGAGAAGAATAAGGTTGAGAGGGAAAATAAATCAGCCATGATAGAGTGGCAGTGCTGACTTGATTGGCTGAAAGACACAATTCTGCTCCATCTTATGGTCTAACAGTCCCCATCATCGAGGACGTCTTCAAGCAGTAGTGCCTTAAGAAGCTGGCCACCATCATTATCACTCACTATCTGGGACATGACCACTTCTTGCAACTACCATCAAAGTGGAGGTACAGAAGCCTGAAGTGCACACTCAGTGTTTTAGGAACAGCTTCTTCCACTCTGCCATCAGATTTCTGAACAGTCCATGGTCTCATGAACAGCATCTTATTCCTCTTTTCCACTGTTTGTTTAGGTTCGGAACTTAAAGTAATTTTTATGTCCTGCGCTGTACTACTGCCACAATCCAAGAAATTTCACAACGTTTATCACTGATAATAAACCTGAATCTAATCTGATTATTATGATCTGTGAATTAATAGGGCTTGCAGGATTGTTTGCCTATTACATCAAACTGAGGGGTAAATCCGAAGTAAAAGCCCACAGATGTTATGTGTCCTCTGCATTGTCCTTAGCATCACAATGTGGAACTCATATATTAAAAAAAATTTTTGGAAATAACTCACTTTGGGACTGATCCAAGGTTTATTAAAAAGGTATTATTCACAATGATGTTCCTTTGCTTCATTTTGAGAGCCCCTCCTCCCCCACATCCAACACCAGGGAGAAAAACTCCAAAACAATTTGCAAGAGCCAGCAACCTCAGGGAGGCTTCGAGTCCCAGCGCACTCTCTCTTTACCCTGACAGCCTTTTTTTTAAAAGATCAATGGAGAGGATAAGACAAATGTGGCCTCTCCATCCCTTGCAACACACTGCATTAATTCCTCCCCTTCCACCAGTTGACCAATGTCATGCTGAGACAGCCAGCAATTCCTTTAACTGCGAGATGCTTGGACTGCATAGCACCATTTAATAATGATTAATTTGCTTGATTGAGTTTTGAAAGTCATTTCCAGGTGGTATTAGCCTAATTGTTTATTTTATATAATTTATATTGACTCAGCACATGTCCAATAGATAAAGTTCAATTAATTGAAAGACTAATTAGATTGTCTGAAACCAAAAGGTCTCAAGGTGACTGGAGGAAAATCTGGGACTACTTAACAGACCACTGATGAATTTGAAAGAATCTGGAAAAGAAAATCATGCGAATACTCAATGGAAAACCAAGCAGGAAGTCCCCCTAGGCAGAACTTGATTTGATTTGGCAGCATTCCTTCTCACAAGACCACCAAGGACAACAAACTTAAAGCAAAGCTGCTAACTAAATCAGTAATGAAAGTGAATGTTTGGCTCAACCGTAGTGCCCCTCAGTCCTGTACAAATTCCTTACTTGATTCTAAATCTTGAATGAATTAAGAGTGGTTTGGAATGGATCAAACTGACCCAAGTTTCCAACTCTTCTTGGAAAGACCAACAAAGGGCCAGCAAGCAGTATGTGAAGGGAGGCACAACAGTGTGGTGGTTAGCACGACGCTTTACAATACCAGTGACCTGGGTTCAATTCCCACTGCTGCCTGTAAGGAATTTGTACGTTGTCCCCGTGACGGTGACGGTTTCCTCCAGGTGCTCTGGTTTCCTCCCACAGTCTAAAGAAGTACTGCTTGGTAGGTAAGTTGGTCATTGTAGATCGTCCCGTGATTGGGCCAGGATTAAATTGGGGGATTGCAGAAGGGCCTATTCTGCGCCGTATGTCAATAAATAAATAAATAACTTTGAGTGATTCTAAGTCTATAAAATTAAATCCCTGCATTTCTTGCTAGCTGGAATATAAAACTGTACACCAGAGGAACAGGCCCTATGGTCCATCATGACAGATAGATTGATGCCAATCTAACTAATCCAATGCCTGCACATGGTCTGTATCATTCTATTCCTTGCCCATTCAGCTTTCTGTTTAAACATTTCCTAAATGCTGTTAGTGATCTACTTCTACCTCCTTCCCTACTACCTTCTGTGTTGAAAAATGAGAGGGCTCATAGGTGAGAGGGGAAAGTTAAAAGAGATCTTCCTTAACTTTGATATTTACACTCTGGAAGACATACTTTATCTACCCAATCAACTGTACATCTCTCAAAATTGTATACTGTATACTTCTATTTGGTTGACCCTCAGCCTGCAATGCTTGTGATGAAAAATAATCCATGTTTCTCCGACCTTTCTTCATAACTAAAACATTTCAATCCTCACAACACCCTGGTGATGAACATCTTCTGCATCATCTCCAAGGCCCCCACTCCTTCCTGTAGTGGTGTGGAATCAGAATTGCACACAATAGCACATAATTATGGCCTAACCAAAGTTTTGTCGTACTGCACCATGACTTCTTGCATTTTATGGTCAGGGATCCAGCTGATGAAACGAAGCACAGTGTACATTGCTTTTGCCTTTACCACCCTGTGCATCTGTGTTTCTGCTTTCAGAAGCTATGGAGTTGCACCTCAAGTTCTTTCTGTACATCAGTGTTCCCAATTGCTCTGCCTTTTACCGTTTACCTGCCAATTACATTTGATCTCCAAAAATACACCACCACAAACTTAACTGAATTAAACTACATCTGCCATTTCTGGCTTAGCCTTTTCAGGTTCAGGTTTATAGCTGACTGGAGAAATTGTTTTCTTTCAATTTGTGTCAAGACTCAACCAATTAAATCAAGGAAATTGGATTTAACTTAGCGCTGCTAAACCTCTCAGGTCACATGTTAGAAACATGTCCCATGTGGGGACGAGTTATTGGTAACAAGTATGAGTGAAAATTGGTAAATTGATTTACTATGTCATATGTGCCAAGGAAGAGTGCAAAACTTGTCTTGCACACTATCCCCACAGATTGTTCCATCACATCAGTACATCGAGGTAATACCAGGGAAAAGTAATCACTGAATGAAGAAGAAAGTGTCACGGTTACAGGGAAAGTGCAGTGCAAGCAGACAATAAGGTGCAAGGCCACGATGAGGTAAATCGTGAGGTTATGAGTCCATCCTATCATAGAAGAGGTCTTAATAACAGTGCAATAGAAACTGTCCTTGAACCTGTCCTATTATGTGCTTTCAGGCTTTTGTATCTTCTGCCCGATGGTGAGGAAGAAGAAATAATGCCTAGGGTGGGAGGGCCCTTTGATTATGTTGGCTGCTTTTTGTTGCCGCCTTAAACACTACTAGCATACCTGATTCCTGGCATCATATTCAAGGCACCTACTACTTTCTGTCTTGAAAATGGAGAGGCTGAATAGCTTTTTAAGGTGAGGTTTAAGATGATTTGCCTTGCAAATTTCTTTAAACTTTCTCCCACTCACATTAAAGCTATGCCCCTTAATATTTGATATTTCCACTCTACACCTCTCAAAATAGTATATACTTCTATTAGGTTGCCCCTCAGCCTTGGAATCTCCACAGGGAGAAAAAAATCCAAGTTTCTCCAAACTGCCCATATAGCTAATACTGTTCAGTCCTGGCAGAGGGAGGTGTAGACAAAGCCCAGGGAAGGGAGGATAGGTTTCATGCTGTGCTGATGTACGTTCACAACCCTCTGCATTTTCTCACAGTGTTGGCAGAGCAGCTGCCATACCAAGCCATGATGTATCCAAATAGGATGCTTTCTGTGGTGCATCTATAAGAATTGGTGAGGTTCAATGGGGACATGGCAACATTAATTACAAATGTTATGCAATGAGTTAACACTTCTTGGGTGCAGAATTACAGATATGGAAATTGTCTTTGGATGCCAGCAGTGAGCGGGTAAGAGAAAGCAGTTGAAGTGGATTATTTGCAAGTAGCTGTTGTGTGTAATGGGATTCCAAAAACCAAGAAATGGAATCAAGAGAGTTGGAGAGTTAGGGCAGATGGGTAAGAAATTTGCAAAAATGAATCAGAGCTAGGAGATGCTTTGAAGAAGGAAATCATACCGTGCAATTAGCACTCAGGGTGGGCGATGGTATTGGTCACTCAGTACACTCTTTCCCAGCCGAGGTACTTATTCATAACTGATAAAGTCAATATAAAAACATTTACGGACATCATGTCATCAGACATCATGCAGTCACAGAATCAATACAGCACTGGAGATGAATCCATGTCAACTCTTTGTGGAGCAATCAAGTCAGTTTCATTCCCCTAGAATTTCTCTGTAGACTGAAAATTATTTCTTCTTGGGCACTAATTTATTCCATTTTTGGAAGCCCGGCTGAACACCCTTACTGGCAATGAATTTCCAACCATAACCTCTCTCAGGTTATTTTCACATCTTCCCAGCATGTCTATTACCCATCCACTAAATCCACATCCACTGGTTACCTTTCTAGAGCCATTATGGACTTGACGATATCAAGTCAGACAGCACTGATCTGATGCCGCACAGTCAGATATTACCCATTTATATCAAGTGAAACACCTCCAATCAAGGTTAGAGCTACGTTGTTTAATTGGATTGTATTAGTGACACTCACCCACCTCCTATCTCCAATGTAAAACTTGGATTTTCATATCATTGTTCTCTCTCACAGTTCACATTCCTGATTTTTTTTAACAAGTGCTACTCTCATCAAAGGATTCTTCCTTCTATTAGACGTGGGAAATAGTAAACCATTGCCTTGACTGTGATTGTCAATGGCAGGACTGGATGACAAACATATGCTCATGATATGACCCACAAAATAGGCAATGGTTATTTTAGCAATGTATGGAATGCCACTAATATCATCAGAGATCCTTGCAGTAATGACAGAGGATAATGGTCCAAGACTAGTTAATGTAGACAGACACATTAAATTGTTAAATGAAGTTTTTTGTTTGATTGCCACTGGTAAACAGGGAGGGCTTAAACTTAAATATTTGACTTGCATTTTGGCATCACCTGGTGAGATGAACAAAAACGAGAAAATCGGCAGATGCTGGAAATCTGTCCCGATGAAGTGTCTCGATGCGAAACGTCGATGGTTTACTCTTTTCCATAGATGCTGCCTGGCGTGCTGAATTACTACGTGTGTTGCTGAGGTGAACAAATCTTGGGTGGAGTCCATGAGAGAATCTACATGGGCCACTGGAAAGAGCTGGCACGATTATGTTAGAAGTTTTTTGTCACACGTCAGAAGTTGCTGTGTTCTGCTGATTTTTCTCCACCGAATTTCAGATTAGTACAAACCAAAGCAACTTTATAATTTCCACTGACAGAAAAACAATTACACCGGCTTAGCAAGACAATTAGTTCAGCTAGTCAAAAAAACACAGAAAAGCCACGGTGACTGATGTTTTTGTTGACAAGATAAAAGTCCCTAAAGTATATGACGTTGAAACTGTATCTCTTAACCATGACAACACTTAAGCATCTTTTAACCATGACAAAATGAATGGAAGTACTCATTATGAGAGCATTGTACATGCATAAAAAACACAAAAGCTCTAGATTTCTTATCTGTCCTCAAACCCAAATCAATTAAGTTCTTATTGAAACTCAGTGCAGTTCCTCTTACAAGTAACATACTTGCAATCTATCTCTGTACCATTATACATCAGGAGCAGACCAATCAAACAGCAAGCATAGACTAGAACTTAAATGCTTCAGTACACAGTTAGCATGATTTGGGAATACATTTCCAGTGAATCATTCTGTTCTGAGAGTAAACACACCCCAGGTCATGTTAAAATAAATGGAGGAACTGAATAAACTCTTCTGCTTTATTTTACATCATATTCTTCTTTCAACAATCGTTAGTCCAACAGTAACACTGCACTGCCTGTGTTCTTAGAAGCCTTTCTAGGGATAAACAAAAAATGTCGAGATTAATTGGAATTTTTCCTACACTTTTTGTCTTTGAGTGAGAGGTGGTCATTTTTAGAGATTTTTTTCCTACAAAAGAACTCCTTGGACTCTATCAGACAATCATATCAGCTGAGGTGATGTGCTGGAGGACATCAGAGAGGCGGGACTGCGCAGGCGTGTGACGTCGGGCAGTGAAGCGCGAAAGATTTAGAAGGACAGAAATCCTGCTTCGGGTTTAATTCGAAGAAGGAAGTCTGAGAATTGGAGCAGGAGTGCGGAGGAAGCCATTTTTGAATTTTTCGTTTTTTTTTCCATCGGCATTCAGAGAGGCGGGACTGTGCAGGTGTGTGACGTCGGGCAGTGAAGCGCCGAAGATTTAAAAGGAACAGAGCCTCATACAGCGGACAGCGCAGTTTGCGGGCTGCGGAGTGAACCGGGAGCAGATTGAAGGCTTAAGGGCTTCGGATCAATGGGCTTAGGTGGTAACGGGCAAGGCGAGGAAGGTTTGGTATTCATTTTTTGTTGTTATTTGAGGGGGGGGGCAGTATGAGTGTGAGGGCAGTTTGTTGTTCTCGGTGCCGGATGTGGGAGGCCCTGGAGTCTCCAAGCCTCCCGGGCGTCCACATCTGCGCCAGGTGCACTGAGATGCAGCTCCTAAGGGACCGCGTTAGGGAACTGGAGCTGCAGCTTGATGACCTTCGTCTGGTCAGGGAGAGTGAGGAGTTGATAGAGAGGAGTTACAGGCAGGTGGTCACACCGGGGCCACAGGAGGCAGACAAGTGGGTCACGTTCAGGAGGGGGAAGGGGAAGAGTCAGGTAATAGAGAGTACTCCGGTGGCTGTGCCCCTTGTCAATAGGTACTCCTGTTTGAGTACTGCTGGGGGGGACAGAGCTTGCCTGGGGGAAGCGACAGCGGCCGTGCCTCTGGCACAGAGTCCGGCCCTGTGGCTCAGAAGGGTAGGGAAAGGAAGAGGAGGGCAGTTGTAATAGGGAACTCGATAGTAAGGGGGTCAGATAGGCGATTCTGTGGACACAGTCCAGAGACCCGGCTGGTAGTTTGCCTCCCTGGTGCCAGGGTCCGGGATATTTCTGATCGCGTCCAAGATACCCTGAAGTGGGAGGGTGAGGAGCCAGAGGTCATGGTACATATAGGTACCAATGACATAGGTAGGAAAAGGGGACAGGTCCTGAAAGGAGAATATAGGGAGTTGAGAAAAAGGACCGCAAAGGTAGTAATCTCGGGATTACTGCCTGTGCCAAGCAACAGTGAGAGTAGGAATGCAATGAGGTGGAGGATAAATGCGTGGCTGAGGGATTGGAGCAGGGGGCAGGGATTCAAGTTTTTGGATCATTGGGACCTCTTTTGGCACAGGTGTGATCTGTACAAAAAGGACGGGTTACACTTGAATCCTAGGGGGAACCAATATCCTGGCAGGGAGATTTGCGAGGGCTACTGAGGTGACCTTAAACTAGAATGGTTGGGGGGTGGGAATCAAATTAAAGAGACTGGGAGAGAGGAGGTTAGTTCACAACAGGGGGATGGGAACAAGTGCAGAGAGACAGAGGGGTGTTAAATGAGGGTAGAAGCAAAAAGTAGTAAGGTGAAAAGTAGAAGTGGCAGGCTGGCAAATCCAGGGCAAAAATCAAAAAGGGCCACTTTTCAACATAATTGTATAAGGGCTAAGAGTGTTGTAAAAGCGAGCCTGAAAGCTTTGTGTGTCAATGCAAGGCACATTCGTAACAAGGAGGATGAATTAAAAGTGCAGATTGTTATTAATGAATATGATATAGTTGGGATCACAGAGACATGGCTCCAGGGCGACTAGGGATGGGAGCTCAACATTCAGGGATATTCAATATTCAGGAGGGATAGACATGAAAGAAAAGGAGGTGGGGTAGCATTGCTGGTTAGACAGGAGATTAACGCAATAGAAAGGAAGGACATTACCCGGGAGGATGTGGAATCGATATGGGTAGAGCTGCATAACACTAAGGGGCAGAAAACGCTGGTGGGAGTTGTGTACAGGCCACCTAACAGTAGTAGTGAGGTTGGGGAAGGTATTAAACAGGAAATTAGAAATGTGTGCAATAAAGGAACAGCAGTTATAATGGGTGACTTCAATCTACATATAGATTGGGTGAACCAAATTGGTAAGGGTGCTGAGGAAGAAGATTTCTTGGAATGTATGCGGGATGGTTTTTTGAACCAACATGTTGAGGAACCAACTAGAGAGCAGGCCATTCTGGATTGGGTATTGAGCAATGAGGGAGGGTTAATTAGCAATCTTGTCGTGAGAGGCCCCTTGGGTAAGAGTGACTATAATATGGTGGAATTCTTTATTAAGATGGAGAGTGACATAGTTAATTCAGAAACAAAGGTTCTGAACTTAAAGAAGGGTAACTTTGCAGATATGAGACGTGAATTAGCTAAGATAGACTGGCAAATGACACTTAAAGGATTGACGGTGGATATGCAATGGCAAGCATTTAAAGGTTGCATGGATGAACTACAACAATTGTTCATCCCAGTTTGGCAAAAGAATAAATCAAGGAAGGTAGTGCACCCGTGGCCGACAAGGGAAATTAGGGATAGTATCAATTCCAAAGAAGAAGCATACAAATTAGCCAGAAAAAGTGGCTCACCTGAGGACTGGGAGAAATTCAGAGTCCAGCAGAGGAGGACAAGGGGCTTAATTAGGAAGGGGAAAAAAGATTATGAGAGAAAACTGGCAGGGAACATAAAAACTGACTGTAAAAGCTTTTATAGATATGTGAAAAGAAAAAGATTGGTTAAGACAAATGTAGGTCCCCTACAGACAGAAACAGGTGAATTGATTATGGGCAGCAAGGACATGGCAGACCAATTGAATAATTACTTTGGTTCTGTCTTCACTAAGGAGGACATAAATAATCTTCCGGAAATAATAGGAGACAGAGGGTCCAGTGAGATGAAGGAACTGAAGGAAATACATGTTAGTAGGGAAGTGGTGTTAGGTAAATTGAAGGGATTAAAGGCAGATAAATCCCCAGGGCCGGATGGTCTGCATCCCAGAGTGCTTAAGGAAGTAGCCCAAGAAATAGTGGATGCATTAGTGATAAATTTTCAAAACTCTTTAGATTCTGGACTAGTTCCTGAGGATTGGAGGGTGACTAATGTAACCCCACTTTTTAAAAAAGGAGGGAGAGAGAAACCGGGGAATTATAGACCGGTTAGCCGGACATTGGTGGTGGGGAAAATGCTAGAGTCAGTTATCAAAGATGTGATAACAGCACATTTGGAAAGCGGTGAAATCATTGGACAAAGTCAGCATGGATTTGTGAAAGGAAAATCATGTCTGACGAATCTCATAGAATTTTTTGAGGATGTAGTTAGTAGAGTGGATAGGGGAGAACCAGTGGATGTGGTATATTTGGATTTTCAAAAGGCTTTTGACAAGGTCCCACACAGGAGATTAGTGTGCAAACTTAAAGCACACGGTATTAGGGGTAAGGTATTGATGTGGATAGAGAATTGGTTGGCAGACAGGAAGCAGAGAGCGGGAATAAACGGGACCTTTTCAGAATGGCAGGCAGTCACTAGTGGGGTACCGCAAGACTCAGTGCTGGGACCCCAGTTGTTTACAATATATATTAATGACTTAGACGAGGGAATTAAATTCAGCATCTCCAAGTTTGCAGATGACACGAAGCTGGGCAGCAGTGTTTGCTGTGAGGAGGATGCTAAGAGGATGCAGGGTGTCTTGGATAGGTTAGGTGAGTGGGCAAATTCATGGCAGATGCAATTTAATGTGGATAAATGTGAGGTTATCCACTTTGGTGGCAAAAATTAGGGCACCAAATTTTATCTGATTATTATCTGAATGGTGGCCAATTAGGAAAAGGGGAGGTGCAACAAGACTTAGGTGTCATTATACACCAGTCATTGAAAGTGGGCATGCAGGTACAGCAGGCGGTGAAAAAGGCGAATGGTATGCTGGCATTCATAGCAAGAGGATTCGAGTACAGGAGCAGGGAGGTACTACTGCAGTTGTACAAGGCCTTGGTGAGACCACCCCTGGAGTATTGTGTGCAGTTTTGGTCCCCTAATTTGAGGAAAGACATCCTTGCCATAGAGGGAGTACAAAGAAGGTTCACCAGATTGATTCCTGGGATGGCAGGGCTTTCATATGATGAAGGACTGGATCGACTAGGCTTATACTCATTGGAATTTAGAAGATTGAGGGGGGATCTTATTGAAACATATAAAATCCTAAAGGGGTTGGACAGGCTAGATGCAGGAAGATTGTTCCCGATGTTGGGGAAGTCCAGAACGAGGGGTCACAGTTTGAGGATAAAGGGGAAGCCTTTTAGGACCGAGATGAGGGAAAGCTTCTTCACACAGAGAGTGGTGAATCTGTGGAATTCTTTGCCACAGGAAACAGTTGAGGCCAGTTCATTGTCTATATTTAAGAGGGAGTTAGATATGGCCCTTGTGGCTAAAGGGATCAGGGGGTATGGGGAGGGAAGGCTGGTACAGGGTTCTGAATTGGATGACCAGCCATGATCATACTGAATGGCGGTGCAGGCTCGAAGGGCCGAATGGCCTATTCCTGCACCTATTTTCTATGTTTCTATGACTGGCCAGTAGCTAATGTTGCTTCAGCATTCAAGAAGGAAAGTAGGGATAATCCTGGAAACTACAGGACTGGGCAAAAGTCTTAGGTGCCCTGCTATGTTTATGTGCCTAAGACATGTACAGTTATGTACAGTTCTGTACATACTGGTGAGTCTCAAGTCAGTGGTAGAGCAGCTATTTAGAGTATTCTTAGGAATAGGATTTATGAGAATTTGGAAAACTATGAACTAATTTGGGTCAGTCATCATGACTTTATGTGGAACAAGTTGTGTCTCACCAACTGGATTAAGTTTTTTGAGATTATGATGAAGATGATTGATGAAGGGACAGCTGTAGACATTGGCTGCATGGATTTTAGTAAGGCACTTGACAAGCTTTCTCATGGGAAGCTCATGCGGAAGATTAGAATGCATGGAATCCATGATGGCTTGTCCATTAGATTCAGAATTTGCTTGCCAACAGGAGACAGAGGGTAGTGGTTGATGAGACTTATTCTGGCTGAAAGTCCATAACTAGAGTTGCTTCATGGGGATCTGTATTGAAACCTCCGTTATTTGTGAAAATGTAGATGGAAGGGTTTGTAAGTTCTCAGATGATACAAAGATTGGTGGTGCTGTGGATGGTGTAGAAGATTGCCAAAGATACAGTGGATGTTAACATGTGGCATATGGGAGTTTAATGTGTGTAAATGTTAAGGTTTGCACTTTGGGAGACCAAATAGAAAAGGGACAGTATACTGTAATTGGCAAGTCCTTCAACAGTGTTCAGTGCAAGGGATCACGGGCTCGAAGTTCATAGATCGCTGAAAGTGGCTGCACAGGTTGAATGGGCAGTAAAGAAGGCGTGTGGCATGCTTACCTTTATTTGTTGAGGCACTGAGTCAGGAAGTTGTGTTTCAGCTTTACAAAACTCTAGTTAGGCTGCATCTGGAGAACTGCATTCAATTCTGGTCATCCCAGTAGGGGAATGATGCAGTGGCTTTGGAATGTGCTGTCTGGGGTGCTAATGAAGGCAAATTCAATAGAGGCATTTAAGGTTTGAACATGAATGTCCTGAGAATGGAGGGATATTGACATTGTGTAGGCAGAAAGAATTAGTTTAGTTAGGCATGTAATTATTATTTTAATTAGGAGGCCTGAACACTCCTTGTTGGTTCAGGAAAGGGACTCCTGTTCCTACAGGTCACACTGGTGAAGACAAATTAAAGACCTGTTAAGTCTTTTTTAGCCTCCTCCTCCTTTTAATAGGAACCTGCCATGTCAGAGCTGGAAAAGGAATTAGGATCCTGCTGGCTTCTATCAGTGTCCTATCTTCAATATAAAATTAGGATATTTGAAGGCCATTGATGGCATTAAGATATGTGAATGTCACAGTAGGGTCAACAGATCAAATTAGAGGAAGAAAGATTGTATATCTATCTATCCCTAAAAAAAATTCAGTTCCCAGGGTGCAATGCAGGTGGTTCACCTGGTACCAAAAGTGATGTTGGTGAACAGGGCGCGGGCGTACACACACACACACACACACACACAGCTGAAGGTCCCAAGTAAATTGTGGTCAAGCTGAAGCCATTCTGTATATCTGTAAACAAAATAGTTCTAGTGTTTTCATTCTCACAAGTTTGACTTTTATCAAGAACAAATAACACAAATGCCTTTGAGCAGAAAATCCTACTAAAGATTGAGGATTCGGTCCAGTACATCACGGGTAAAGACTTCCCAACCATTGAGTATATCTACATGAAACATTGCCGTAGAAAAGCAGGATTCATCATCAAAGATCCTCACCACCCAGGCCATGCTCTTTTCTCACTGCTGCCATCAGGTGGAAGGTACAAGAGCCTCAGGACTTGTACCACTGGGTTCAAGAGCAGTTACTACCCCACGACCACCAGACGCTTGAACAAAAGGGGATACATACGCTCATTCTATCTCTGGTGTCCCCACAACTCTGGTCTCACTTTAAGGACTCTTTATC
This sequence comes from Mobula birostris, assembly GCF_030028105.1. NCBI lineage: Eukaryota > Metazoa > Chordata > Chondrichthyes > Myliobatiformes > Myliobatidae > Mobula > Mobula birostris. The sequence goes on along the minus strand of NC_092374.1, from coordinate 26,344,317 downwards.
TTGTTATTTCATACTCATTATTTATTTATATTTGCATTTGCACAGCTTATTGTTCATTAATCCCGTTTACAGTTCCTGTTCTCAGGGCTGATTGTGGTGAGATGTATTCACTGATAATAAATTTTACTTTGAACTTTGATAGGGTAGAGGCTCCAATTCTTGAGACTCATGTTACTGTTGAACAATCAACTTGATTCAGAATGTTATCTCAACCTGGGACCGCCCTGATCCATAGGTGCAAACACCTACTGAGTGTCAGATACATTTGCAGTTAAGTCTTTAAAATAATATTGATGGAGATGTAAAGTGGTCAGTATAATGAACAGTAACTATCTTCAAGAGATAAAGTCAGGAGAGTTCTATAAAATTTTAATCCTTTAACAATCACAAACAAGACAAAGTCTACAGATGCTGGAAATCAGAGCAACACACACAAAATGCTGGAAGAACTCAGCAGGCCAGGCAGCACCTATGGAAAAATATACAGTCGACGTTTTGGGCTGAGACCCTTAGACAAGACTGGACAAAAAAAAGAGTAGATCTACTCCTCATCTTTTTCTCTCCTGTCCTGCAGAAATGTCTCAGCCCAAAACGTCGACAAACCTTTAACAAATTTTGTTTTCACACACACCCACATACACAAACACCGAATTACCCTGGCTGAAGTTCAAAGTTCAAAGTCAATTTATTATCAAAGCACATATATGTCACCTGAGATTAATTTTCTTGCAGACATTCACAGTAGATCAAGGAAATACAATAGAATCAATGAAAAACTACACACAAATACTCACACACACATGCTCTACTGGGAACTGTTCAATTGACAATAACTGCACATTTTCAATGAATGCTGAGATCTTGAAACTACCTGCAGATTGTGTCACAGTTAAACATAAATCAAACTACAACCTGTTATCCCTCTGAACTTATATCAGGTTTTTTGCATCACAACCTATTACACGGTTACAGCATGTCACAAAGCCCAACACAGTTGCTCCTCTACCTGCAAGGTAACAAGACCCTTTAAACATTTCCATTAACTGATTCTGGCACTGCCCAGGTCTAGATTTGGATCTGACACTGGTTCCATGTCAAAAAATGCAGTTTAGTGCAGCATTAAGGAAGGTCATGGCAAAATTCAGATTTTTCCAGGACAGTCTGAGAGTAATAATGTCACACAGAAAAGATGATTCATGGCAAACTGAAACTGTATAAAACTCTGATAATCCAGCAGTCTTGGGTCTTTGGTGGAACCATGCCAGATTTTCAAGACAATTGAAAATTATTTCTAAAAACATCACACTACACTGTAAGTTCTCTTTTTTATTCAGCCTCACATGTATTATCATATATTTTACAGAGGAGCCTGTCAGCAAAGCTAGGATGGGGGCCCCAGTGAGAAGACGAGGGAACCAAGGCCCCTGTGTGAAAAGGGGACATGGGAGCCAGAGTCCGACTGAGCAAGAGAAGATGCAAGCTCAAGTTCAATTGTGTTACTGTCATGAGCATGAATATAGTTTTTTTATACAGCAGCAGCACAGTGTGTTACAAACATGACAAATATGAATTAATATAAACTTAACCAATCAGAAATTATTCATAACTTACATTATGTGCAAAAAAAACCAAAACAAAATTACAGCAAGATTGGGAGGGAAAAAAGACGTCCTATAATCTGCGGTAGTATTAGGTTTTCCAGGTTAGTTCTTGGGTAGAAGCTACTGTTAAGCCCTGAAGTGTGTGTGATGGCAGTATCCAGAAAAACGTATGGGCTGGATGGCAGGGGTTGCTGATGATGGATGACTGCATCCTGAGACATTGTCTCTTCTAGATATCCCTGATGGTGGGGGAGCTGTAGCTGTGATGGAACTGGCTGTGCCCACTTCTCCCTGTGCTCCCTTGTGTTCCTGTGCATTGGAGTTTCCATACCAAGCCATGATGAAACTAATTGCAACCGGGACAAGAGCGAGCAGAAGGGGAGCACAGGAAGGGCAGCAGGTGAGTGAGGAAACTGGGACCCCAATAAGCAGAAGGGGATGCTGATACCGGGGCCCCAGTGAACAGAAGAAGGATCAAGAAAGCAGGGACCCTGCTGGGCATTATGGGAGTGCTGCAAACATCAGCTGGTATACCTGACATTGCATCATGGGGATTTCCAAATGGTTGGACAGCAGATCTATTGTGTATTTCTGTTCAAACATCATTCAATTACCAAAGTTGTTTTATACAAAAATAGGAAGTCATTCTAATTAATTGTCCTCTTCAAAACCACTTAATACTGCACACCAAGTATTGGATGTGGCAAAGTCAGATTTGAACTTTATTCCAGTACAACCGTACAACAGGAATTATTAATTGCTTTTGGCTGCAGTCCACAGGAAATTAGGAGTTGGTTTTAATACTGCTAAACTGATCTATTTGCTTTCCAGCAGAGTTCTGGAAGCAGAAAGGAAGTTTTTTTTACAAAGCCCTGCTAGACAAATATTCTCACGTCTTGTGTGGCTTTTGCCAGCAGTTGACAGCTGGCATCCGTGCCTTGTGACCTTTCTGTATTTATTGCTTCCTTGTACCTTTGTTAATTTATCAGTACCACCAAGACATGCATCAGCATCGATTCTTGCCGGGTGCATACACTATGGACTCTGCACTTTAGCCACTGTTGACAATTATCTAACAATAACCCAGCCATAGTGCAGATCTGAATCCCCTGTAGTGTGGTGAAGACAAAGTTACAAAAATAAAAGCTACAGATGCAGAAATCTGAAATGGCTGTGAACAGTTAGCAAGTTAGACAGCATGTGTGGGAAAAGGAACATTCAAGGACTCTTCATTGGAAGAAAAATGCTGATACTATTAAAATAATCCCTGGATGAGCATAAGACTCCAAACAAAAGGCAGCTCGTCGATCTTTGCCAACATAGATATGACGGACTGAATCGTCTCAGTCCTGGCTCTCAATCCTATGACTCCAAGATCAGGTATAAAAAATTTTGCAGACAGCCATGGTAGTGTACTGGTTAACACCACATTTTTCAGTCCCTGTGACCTGAGTTCAATTCCCGCTGCTGCCTGCAAGGAGTGTGTACGTTCTCCCCGTGACCACATGGATTTGCTCCGGGTGCTCTGGTTTCCTGCCACAGTCCAAAGATGTACTGGTTGGTAGGTTCATTGGTTATTGTATAGTGTCCTGTGATTAGGCTAGGATTAAACCGGAGGATTGCTGGGCAGCATGGCTCGGAGGACTGGAAGGGCCTATTCCATGTGGTATCCCAACAAATAAATAAATATATAAAACCAGCACGCTGGAATTACCATCCTGGCAAACATCTCCACTGGGCAAATTGATAAACTGGTGTGTGTTTTATTGCCTGATGGCTGGAATAGGGAAGACAGAGGGGTGAAGGTTTAAATCAGGAAGGGGTTTCATTCCCCCACTTCCCTCCCCCTCCCCCCTATCAGTAAGCTACCTGTTGAAAAGTTTCTGAGTGGAGACAGCAGATGGTCAGAGTAGCAGACTTGGCTGGGAAGCTGCCAGAACATTGAAAAGCCCACTGTTCAATTCAGGCAGTGGTACTGTATGAATGGAGGCAAGCAACTAACTCTGTGACACGAAACCCCTCGGGAAGTGGACAGTGATAATGATGCACAGGAGGATCAATGCATGGAAGTTGAGATTTAATACTGAAGATATCAAATTGCCCTCTCTGGTCAAAATGATCCAATAACATAACAAAAAGTGGAATTTACTTCTGAGAAAAACAAATCAAATATTCAGGACTCTTGCTGTACAGTGACTTTGAGTTAAGAACAAAATGTCTCTTGGCCCTTCCTCTGAATGCAGTGTGGAGATTGGAGCTTGTCCTTTGTTGTCAATCTCACCAGTGGTGCTGTTGAAGAAAAAGCCCCTGAATTATTGATATGCTTGTGTTGCTTACCATAATTTGTGCTAATAAAGTGGCGTCTAAACCCTGTATACAACCAGTCGGCATAAAATCCTTGTCTCATTACCACTTCAACGAAAAAAACCTGCAGCTGGATGATCTTTCGAAAATAAAATAATAAAAATAAAGGATTGTTTGGGAAACTAGTAACTGTCCATTCATTTTGATCAGGTGAGGATGGTAGAAACTCCAATAAGGGTCCCAAGGTGATTCACTGGGGGTCCTGACAGGAAAGTGAGATTGCTATATTTACTGATGCTGCCAGGAACCTTGCTGTTGCCAACTGTTACAGAAGCCCATCGTAGATTAGGAATAACAGAAGTGTAACTGAAATGGAACAGCTCACGTTTCACATGGCTGTTTGATATCCCAGGGGAAACTCAGGCAGCAGCAGAAAGGGCAGGAAGGCAGAGGAAGGATCCTTACAAAATATTAAGGCTATCTTTTCAAACGCAATCTAACAGAATATCTATACTGAATATCCAAGTTGAGAGGGGATGCAAAGATTGTGGTAGGGTTATGTTTGCAAGTCAGAAATGCAGCCATATATCAGATTCCCACACCGCAGAAATTTCCTATAGCACCGCAGCAGCAATTGGCAAATTCAGCCCACCTGTCTCCCAAGCACTCATTCGTATGTAGTCGTTTGTTCGTAAGCTGGTTTGGGCAGAATCACAAGGAATATTCTCGTGTCCAGTTCCAAGGACTTCGATCATAAAATCTCCGCTGATACCATAGAGCTTAATCAGGCCTTGAGGTAGGGGCTTTCAAACAATTCATTAAACAGAAACAGAAAATACTGGAAGAAGTCAGCTGGTCAGGCAGCATGAGTGGAGAAAATAAAACTGAGTCAACATTTAGGGTCAAGGGTCCTTCACTGAAATTAGAAAAGTGAAAAGGCTTGAAGCCTCAGCATATTTTTGCTCTTAATATTAAATTGTTCTCCCTTTTACGCTGATACAAAAGATCTCAGGGAACTATTTGGAGACAGAGTCACAGAGTTTCTCCCTTGGCCAACACTTATCCCTCATCAATACTTTGAAATTATATATATATATATATATATCTTGTGCAAATTTTCTCATGTACAGCTGTAGCTTAGCTTCAAAGGTATTTCATCAGCTGAAGGTTCAGGGTCTCAGCTCAATGCTATGTCGGAGAGGAGAAACGTCTGACCCTGCAGCACTCTGTCCGTTTTGTGCTGGAGTATCTCCAACGGGCAGCTGCACTGCTTAATTCTGGTTCTGGTGGGACTTCCTCAGACTCCTTGTCATTTGCTAAGTGCCACAGAATATTTAATGCCAATGAAAAGTGGGGCATTTATTTCAGTGGAAGCAAAGTACAATCCAACCCTGCAGCAATGCTTCAGCATTGAATCGGAGACCTGGAAGAGTCTGAAGAGGCAACTCTGAGGCACCAGTTGTTAATCTCACAAACCAGCGACGCATATCAGGATAATGAAGGGAAATGAATTTGACTGCCTTCACTGAATGCCAATTTCATACATTTTTAGGTCAGAACAGAGGTCAAATCTGAGGATGAGATACTGCTACTGATCAAAACATGTTCATTGATACCTACACAGTGTAAAATCCTTCTAGCTTTTGACTGTTTTCATGTTAAATCTGCCATAATACACTCAGTGGTACACCTGCTCATTAATGCAAATATCCAATCAGCCAATCATGAGTCATACAACTCAATGAACAAAAGTATGCCGACATGGTCAAGAAGCTCAGTTGTTATTCAGACCAAACATCAGAAAGGAGAAGAAATGTGATTTAAGTGATTGTGGAATTTTTTTTTGGTGCCATACGGGGTGCTTTGAATATCTCAGAAACTACTGACCTCCTGAGATTTTCACACACAACAGTCTCTAGCGTTTACAGCGAATGGTGCGAGAAACAAAAAAACACATCCAGTGAGCGGCAGATTTGTAGTGCGATAATGTCTTGTCAATGAGAGAGGGTAGTGGAGAATGGCCAGACTGGTTCAAGTTGGCATGAAGGTGACAGTAACTCAAAGAACCACACATTACAACAGTGGTGTGCAGAAGAGCATCTCTGAATGCGCAACACATCAAACATTGAAGTGGATGTGCTACAGCAACAGAGACCATGAACATACACTCGGTGGCCACTTTATTAGGTACAGTAGGTGACTAGTAAAATGGCCACTAAATATAAATATAATTGGCCACTAAATATAAATATAATCTCCTCCAAGAGGGAGGAGAAGATGGCGGCGCGACACAGCGCGTGTGGCCGTTCCGAATGAATATCGTATCTGTGAAGTAGGATGCCGTGCACAATCCTGATTTGATGGAGACAGATGTGAAGAAGCACGGAGGAACATCTGGAATAACTTCTGAAATGCCTTCTTCGCTGCCGCTGCTACTGTGCGATCCAGAATCTCCGGAGGGGAAGGCCCCAAATCCTCGGCCTTGCCTATTGCCTATTGCCGGGGCCGGGGTCGAAACACTCGGCAGAGATGGTGCTCGGTGCTGGAGAGCTAGGAGTTTTCGGTCGGAATCGGAGTCGGACTGTGGTCGGATGCTTCCGGGATGCTGCGTCGGCAAGTTGGCGGCGCTGGAGGTTTACCATCTGCATGAGATGATGGGACTTTCGAGAGACTGAGATTTTACCGTGCCCATGGTCTGTTCTTATCAAATTACAGTATTGCTTTGCACTGTTGTAACTATATGTTATAATTATGTGGTTTTTGTCAGTTTTTCAGTCTTGGTTTATCATGTGTTTCTGTGATATCATTCTGGAAAAACATTGTATCATTACTAAATGACAATAAAAGAGGACTGTGTGTCCTCATAATCAAATCTAAAAATGACCTATCTGCAGCCAGGCACATATTTGATTTGGACAGAAGCTTTTGCTATTTTGGAATTGTTCTTCAATGAAAACTACTGCACAGTTTTGACAAATCCTGAAGTCCTCACTGATCTAGTCATTCCGTTACCTCCTCTGCCTTAGACACAAGAAAACACTGAGTCTAAGCTGCGGCACAGCTCAGCACAAACTGATGCTTCAAACGCACAAGACCCATTTACCCCTAACCTCCAGCTTTAGTTTTTCATAAGTCTACCTCTCCGTGCACAAAGAATATTTAGGATAAGCAACACACAAGTGGCCCAGTCATGGAATCTCAAAGGTGAATTAATTAAAATCCAAGAAATCATTGAAAGAGCAGGGCAGTGGCATTGAGAGTTAATAGCTTTTAATTACAACGTATCTGCATGCTAATAGCACGTGGCAGAGCTAAGTGATCCCACAATGAATGGATGACATTAAAGCACTGCATCCTGCCGCATCTGCTGAAGAATGGTGGTCAATTAAACAGCTAATTGGAGAGGATGGGCCCAAGAGCACCTTCTCCCTCAATGATAGGAAGCACAATTTTAAATACGGTAAAAGGTTGAGCATTCGTAACCCTATTCAGTCAGATTATCTATCCCGGCTCCGTCCAAAGATCTCTCCATAACAGCACAGCTGATCTGATTCAGTCCATGTGATATCAAGGTGAACAGATGAAGGTTCTGGATACCATCAAGGCTGTGGGAACAGATGGCATCTCAAGTGTGGTTGGGAGGAAGTGTTCCCTGGAAAAATAGATACAATTCTTCTCAAGCAGTTCCGGCATAAATCCGACACTGCATCCGTCAGGTTAGAAAGCCAGAAAGGTTGAACACCAAAGCCAGTGAGCCCACAGTGGAAAGCCCGAAGGGTCAAGGACCAAAGTCAATGAATCCAGAGGTACAGACCTGAAGGTTGAGTCAATTTTAACACTTCCCAAACCTGCACCCATTAGGAAGAACAAGGACAGCAGATGCTTGGGATATTGCCACTCACTGGTCTTCCAAGATGGACACGATACTACCTTGGAAGTAGGTCGCTGGTCCTTCAACGTCACTGGATCTAAATCCAGGAACATCCCTGGCCAACAACACTATGGAGTTGTTCAATTTATGTCATTCAACCGTGTCCATGCATATTGCCAAACAAAGCAATGTTCTTCCGCACCAAAGTGAACAATGAAGTCCATATAGCTCACACACAACACATAAAAGTAATTTACCACAAATAAATGAACCAATAATAAAATATATTCCAGAATATTGACATTTAGAAGACTGACAGAAGGACAGGAGTAGTTGGGGCATGAGAGATGTCCAATAAATGCCGGCCTTGCCCTAACAACCAGATCCTCAAAAATAAATGGATTAAAATTTCAATAGGAGCAGCATGATCGGTTAAATAGCTGAAATTTCTGTCCACTTAGATGAAACGACTAAATTTTATGCTAGTTATGAAACAAATTGCCAGGGACAACAATCGTCACACAGCACTTTTTTTTAGACTTACTCTTTAAGACATAAATTTCATCCTTTGTCACACTAATTCAATGAGCTCCAGAAACCAGCAATTTCCATTTTGCCAAGTACATTCACCAAAGTCTTGTAATGTTTGGTTGCTAAGTATAGATTTTGAAAAGCCTTTTTATGTTTCTAGAAAATAAAAATGCAATTACTACTTAAGATTCAGCTCGCCTGGAGGCTGACAGTAAGTAATGGCCAGGAATTCCCTAACATCTTACATTTATCCCACAGATAAAGTCACAGTGACTTGCCCATGGGGTAACCAGTGAAGGCAAACCTTTAAAAGTTAAGCTTTATTCTTTTTATAATGCATTAAAAAAAGGCAAAGGATGTCCAAAATAGTAAAAGGAATATTTCATTACTGCAGCAATAGAAACAGACCCTTTCCATCTTCTTCCTTCTGGTTACAGTATAGATGGTTAAGTGCATCTGTTTACAAATCCATGTATTGTGCCAAAAAGCAGGCATTCCTACACAGCATATGTTCGGGAAGTTTGTTGGTATACGCTTTAGTGAGGCATGAAGCGTATCGCCTGAGAAGCAAATCATCAATAATTTTAAAAAAACAATCAGAGCGTGTAACCCAAACTGTGGGTTCACAGATCACCCTTACACCTTGACCCCAGGAGCTCAGTGCAGTGTGTTGACCACAATATTTTTACATAAAACAAATTACGTTGAGTCGTTTGATTCTCACAATTAACCCAGATATCTTAGGTTTAACTCAACTATGGCGTGAAGTAGTAAATAATTTCAATAAAGCTGGGACAGAGTTGGGCAGCATGCTGGCATAGTGGTTAGCACACTGCCTTACAGTACAGGCGACGCAGGTTCAATTCCTGCCACTGCCTCTAAGGAGGTTGTATGTTCTCCCCGTGACCTTGTGGGTTTCCTCCGGGTGCTCCGGTTTCCTTCCACATTCCAAGGACGTACTGGTTAATAGGTTAATTGGTCATGTGGGTGTAATAGGACAGCACGGGCTCAGTGGGCCAGAGGGGCTTGTTATCATGCTGTATCTCTAAATTAAAATCAAAATTTAAAATTACAGAAACTCAAATACAAGGGCAATTTTCTATGAAGGTTATGAATAACAACACAGTTAATTACTTATCTGTGTAAGCTACATGAATCAAATGGGCAGGTTTGTCTTAAAATCACCATTCTCTGTGGTATTTCATATCCCTAGAATTGATATGATAACTTGCTGCGTTAATTGAATGATGTAATGAAGACTAGAGAGAATTCACTCAAAGTGCATGGAAGATCCTCACGATTTAAGTATTAAGGTAACTGGTAACCTTCATTTTTATTGTTTGCCTTACTACTCAGAGATCGAAATGAGTCAGACAGTACTCTTCAACCATGATCATCAATCTCACGACCACTAATTCCTCCTGTGTTTCACCCAGACTTCACAGACTATCCATTTGGTAATTCCCAGCAATGCTTCTGGGTCTGGAGTAAACGTTCCCAGTGGCTCTGAATGCATTGCTGAGATCTATCAAATGCAAAAACGGTGATCAAATAGTAGTAGTCAACACGGGTTCAACCTGTGCATGCTGCAATTTCAGCATGGGGTCTCAAGCTTTATTTTCACACCGCTCACGCAAGGACTCCAGGGGAAAAAAAAATACAGGACAATTGATCCTGTGGAGTGTACAATGAAGGATGCACCCAGATAGACAGTCTTACAATGTCAGAATAGAAATGAGGCACTGGCAGGAGCACTGTTGTTACAGTATACTGTTCTATGAAGCATGTAGTTCACAGGCTTACACTAATGAGCTAGAAACACAGGGTCAAATGCCATAAGACTGATATTCAGTAGGTGCACGCTCTGTGGAAAGAGTAAAATAAAAGGAATTCATGTTTCAGGTTAATTATCTTTTGCTATCTTAACTGCCTTTTGAAAGGGGCCCTCAAACCACAAAGATGGAAGTTGTTAAAGAAAGTGATTCAGCAACACTTTTTTAAGATGGTAAATATTGGCATTGATGGTGATATCTATTGCTCAGCAATGATTACGAATATTTCACCTGACAGGACCATAATGGTGATGGTGTTCCAATTAAGCCATGCCTGAAGAGAGCCCTAAACAAAATATCTGACATGGAACAGGTGGAGACTGTTTAGTCTTTTTTTTGCGCCTATTATCCACTATTCAAATCAAAACTGATCTGTACTTAAACTCTTTCTTAGTTCTGATACTAATCAACAATCTCAGTTTTGAATTTTTCATTTGACCTCATCTGAGACCCATAACTCCTTGAAAGCAGTGTGACAGGTAGGTGGGTCATAAAGAGAGCTTTTGGCACATTGGCTTTCATAAATCAGAGTATTGAGCATAGGTATTGAGATGTTATGTTGAACACTGTTCCCTCTCAAGCTGCGCAGGTGGGCGGCCGCGCAGCGACTGAAATGTTCTTGCGCATGGAGCCTTTGTTGCTGTGCAGCTGTAACTTTCTTTTATATAATTTAGTTATTTAGCAATACAGCATGGAGTAGGCCCTTTGGAGCTTTTAGGCCATGCCACCCATGGCAACCCCTGACCAATACGATTAACCCTTATCTAATGACAGGGCAACTTGCTTTGAACAATTAACCTACCCTGTACGTCTTTGGGCTGTGGGAGGAAACCAGAGGACCCAAAGAAAACCCACACACTCCATGGGGAGGGTGAACAGAGACTACTGATAGAATGGCACTAGAATTTAAATCTAAACTCCGAGACGTCCCGAGCTGTAATAGTGTCATGCTAACTGCTGCACTACCATGGCACCTCCATGGTATAATATTAATGTTATATTAACATTATGATGGTAATATTATTTTGAAATTATGTTAATATGATTTTGAAAGCTATGTTAATACACGAGGGGTGATTCATAAGTTCGTGGCCTAAGGTAGAAGGAGTCCATTTTAGAAAACCTAGCACATTTATTTTTCAGTATAGTTCCCTCCTACATTTACACACTTAGTCCAGCGGTCATGGAGCATACGGATCCCTTCTTTGTAGATGTCGGCGTCTTGGACCTCCAGAAAGCGGTCCACAGCAGGGGTGATTGATAAGTCTGTGGCCTAAGGTAGAAGGAGATGAGCTATACAGCTCTCGTTACATGCACGTGCAGTTCAAGTCTTTGAGTGATTATGCAGAAAGTTTGAAGTTAATAGCTCATCTCCTTCTACCTTAGGCCACAAACTTATCAATCACCCCTGCTGTGGACTGCTTTCTGGAGGTCCAAGACGCCGACTTCTACAAAGAAAGGATCCGTATGCTCCACGACCGCTGGACTAAGGGTGTAAATGTAGGAGGGGACTATGTTGAAAAATAAATGTGCTAGGTTTTCTAAAATTGACTCCTTCTACCCTAGGCCACAAACTTATCAATCACCCCTAGTAATTGCAAAATACTCAGTAATTAATTATGTAAATATAATCCATAAATTTTCCAAATAAATGTACCAGTAACTTTACTTTGAAACATTTTAGAGCTGCAACATATTCACATTGTCAGTTTTCAAGTTACAACATTGTTACAAATTGTAACAATAAACACAGAATGGAAGTCAGTAGCTTATTGTTAATAAATTGCCAGTCTTCTATAGATGTGTGGTGTGGATTGACTAGCTGCATCACAGCCTAGCATGGAAACACCAATGCCCTTGAACATAAAAACCCACAAAAAAGTAGTGGATATGGCCCAGTCCATCACAGGTAAAGCTCTCCCTACCATTGAGCATAAAGTATTGTCACAGGAAAGCAGCATTCATCATCAGGTACCTCTTTCACTCAGGTCATGCTCTCTTTTAGCAACTGCCGTTAGGACGAAGGTACAGGGGCCTCAGGAGTCACACCACCAGGTTCAGGAACAGTTACTACTTCTCAACCATCTGTCTCTTGAACCAAAAGGGATAACTTCACTCAAATTTACGTGCCCCACCATTGAAAAGTTCCAACAACTTATGGACTCATTTTCAAGGACTCTTCATCTCATATTCTCGATATTTATTATTATTACTTCTTTCATTTTGTAGTTGCACAGTTTGTTGTATTTTATGGTTATTATTCTATTATGGATTTTTTGAGTATGCCTGCAAGAAAATGAATTTCAGGGTTGTATATGATGATAATAAGTTTACTTTGAACTTTGAGTAAACCGCCAGCCCGCTGTTTGCTGACGCAGTCAATTCAAAACATTTTATTTTTGCCACTGTGCCTGTCAGTTGCTTTGACTGCCTAACATTGTTTACCTGTGTTGCGAGTTATGATTTGTGTTTGTTTGATGTGAAAAATTCTGCATTTGGTAAGTAATCGTCATTCTAAAATTTTCATTTTAAATATTCATAGGGTGCACATTACCAAAAAAAGCATTGAACGTGCCACACAATTTCCAGGCCATGTAACTGGAGTTGGAACTGTGTCACTTTGAGAGTGGTGAGAGTGTAGAAAGAGCTGCCAGCAAAGTAGTGGATGCAGGATTGATTTGGTTAAGTACACCGATGGGAGGTGATATGGTCCAGATGGGGTCAATGGGACTAGGTAGAATAATTTGGCCCAGACTGGATGGGCCAAATGGCCTGTTTTCTGCGCTGTAGTGCTCTATGAATCCATGGCTCAGCTTTTCACAGAAGAGAATGTTCACATTTCAATCAAAACACATCAAAGTTGCTGGTGAACGCAGCAGGCCAGGCAGCATCTCTAGGAAGAGGTACAATCAACGTTTCGGACCGAGACCCTTCGTCAGGACTAACTGAAAGAAGAGCTAGTAAGAGATTTGAAAGTGGGAGGGGAAGGGGGAGATCCAAAATGATAGGAGAAGACAGGAGGGGGAGGGATGGAGCCAAGAGCTGGACAGTTGAATGGCAAAAAGGATAGGAGAGGATCATGGGACAGGAGGCCCAGGGAGAAGGAAAAAGGGGAAGGGGGCGAAAAACCCAGAGAATGGGCAAGGGGTATAGTGAGAGGGACAGAGCGAGAAAAAGGAAAGAGAGAAAAAGAATGTGTGTATATAAATAAATAACGGATGGGGTACGGGTGGGAAGTGGGGCATTAGCGGAAGTTAGAGAAGTCAATGTTCATGCTATCAGGTTGGAGGCTACCCAGACGGAATATAAGATGTTGTTGCTCCAACCTGAGTGTGGCTTCATCTTTACAGTAGAGGAGGCCGTGGATAGACATATCAAAATGGGAATCTGACGTGCAATTAAAATATGTCGCCACTCGGAGATCCTGCTTTCTCTGGCGGACAGAGCGTAGGTGTTCAGTGAAACGATCTCCCAGTCTGCGTCGGGTCTAGCCAATATATAGAAGGCCACATCAGGAGCACCGAACGCAGTATATCACCCCAGCCGACTCACAGGTGAAGTGTCACCTCACCTGGAAGGACCGTCTGGGGCTGTGAATGGTGGTAAGGGAGGAAGTGTAGGAGTATGTGTAGCACTTGTTCCGCTTACAAGGATAAGCGCCAGGAGGGAGATCAGTGGGGAGGGATGGCGGGGACAAATGGACAAGGGAGTCGCGTAGGGAGCGATCCCTGCGGAAAGCAGAGGAGGATGGGAAAGATGTGCTTAGTGGTGGGATCCCGTTGGAGGTGGCAGAAGTTACAGAGAATAATATGTTGGACCCGGAGGCTGGTGGGGTGGTAGTTGAGGACAAGGGGATTCACATTTCAATGACTGTTTGTCTGAAGCCACCACTGTTGCAATGTTTCCTTAAGCTCCTCTCTATAATTTTCAGGGTGAAAGGAAGAACCTAACGCTGGGTTGCGATTCATCGCAATATGGATGGCAATGGCTAAAATCTCCACTCGATGTCTGTGCTGATGTGGGCAAGCAAACTGGAAGCTTTCAATATGAGCAATCGGGTGTCAAACAGGAAGCTAAAATAGTACTTAGCAATAGAAACTCTACAACTGGGATCCCTCTCAGTCCAAATCTGCAGCCTAATTTGCTGAATGGGAGCAGTTCCTTCACATATCGTGGTTTCTGCACACCAGAGACAAAAAGGTCAGCTCGACATGTCTTTGCTAATCTCTTTGTCCATCTCTACTAATCCTACTTACCCACATTTGGACCATACCCATCTATGCCTTGCTTGCTTCAGTGTCTCTCTAAACATCTCTTAAATGCCATTTAATCCCAAACTACTACCTTGCTTTTGTTTAAACTATCTTGTTTAAAGAGTTTAAATTTTCTGTGAAATAAACAGAATAATGGAACACTATCAGAAAAACAGATGCCTTGCGAGTTACTTTATCCGGAATGTCACATCACAAACCAAAGTCACAGGACCAAAATAACAAGTCAATCGCTTAAAAGAAATGCTAAGTACAGTTGATTGCCAGGAATTGATTTACTACAAAGCTCCATTGGCTTTTGATTGGCATTCATCAGTTCCTTTAAGACTGCCAATACAGCACTGTGAGACTACTGCACAAGCAGCTCTAGTAGATAGGAGGATCAGTTGTCACCCTGGTGTGGCACATCAACAACAGGGTCACATAGCCGCCTTGCTCTAGCTGTCAGGTTGGTTCAGAGAACACTTTCTCACCTCTGCTCAAGTCCTGCGGTGGGATTTGAACTCATAGAAGGTGATTGGCTTAATTCTATTGCTTGACTTGAGCACATAATCTGAGCTGACATTTTACTGCAGTGGTGAAGGAGTTGTTGCACAGTTGGAGGTGACATCAGTCAGATCAGACATTAAGCCAACTGACTCATCTGTCGGTTCAGATAAATGTAAAGGATCATGTCATGCCATCTGAAAATGGTACACGGAGGTGCCACACAAATACACGGCAATGAGAGTTTCCAAAACGAGAGTCAATATAGAATCAGAATCACGTTTATTATCACTGACGTACAGCCTGTCATGAAATCTGTTGTTTTGTGGTAGTAGTGCATTGCAGTATATAAAAATACTATAAATTACCACAAATATATATAGATAATTCAATTAAATTAGTGCAAAAAGAAAGGAAAAGTATAGTGAGATAGCATTTATGGGTTGGTTTATTTATCATCAGTTCAGAAATCTGATGGCAGAGGGGAAGAAGCTGTTCCTAAAATGTTGAGTAAATGCCTATGTGTCTGCAGGCTGCTGTACCTCCTATCTGAAGGTAGTCATTAGAAGGGAACATGTCCTGGGTGATGGGAGTCCTTAATGACTGATGCTGCCTTTTCGAAGCATCGTCTTTTGAAGATGTCCGCGATACTGGGGAGGCTAGTGCCCATGATGGAACTGGCTGAGTTTGCAACTCTCCACAGCTTTTTCCAAACCTGTTCAGTGGGCCCTCCAGACCAGACGGTGAAGCAACCAGTTCGAATACTCTCCATGGTACCTCTGTAGAAATTTGCCAAAATCTTCGGTGGCATACCAATTCCCCTCAAATTCCTAATGAAATATATAATAAAATATACATCTACTAAAGGCACAATAATTGCCAAGTAGCCAAGCAAATAACATACTCCGAAAGGAAAGTGGGGAGAAGTGTCTTTGTGTGTGTGTGTGTGTGTGTGGTCAAATTGAAAAAACTCCGCCATGAAAGGTCCCAAGCCCGACTGGAAAAGGAGGAAATTTGGGCATGAGGCTATGATGCACTATCAATTACTCCAAACGACTGGAAGTAGAGTAAATACTGAAAGGCTTTTATTAACAGTAAAAAGATCCACATTCATGCTGTATGTCTGTCCTGGACTGTGTGAGGAGCAGTGACACAATTGCTTTATTCAGGGGTCTGTGGGAGGAGCCACAGGAGCAGTCAGCAAAGGGGCGTGTTCAGGCATGTCCAGACAGGTAACCCAGTTACAACCTATATACTTGGTTTACCACAGGCTAGCAACCCCATCCTGTAAAAACCCAGAAATGCAGAAGCTCCAGAAACCTCATTCCTGGGAGAGGAAGGATCTGTTGTCAGTGGCCATTTCCCCAGTAGGGGTAGTGGGCTAAACTACATTGATAAGATATTTATGTAAAGCAGCCGCACAAGCAGTTTTGAAGCTGGACATCCTGTGGTGACTGACTCACTCCCGACACCTTTTCCAATAAGTACAAGGATGATGGACAAACTTTCAATGCAGTTGGACTCATCCCTCTAGAGTTTATGACCTTGACAGTTGAAGGAACAGGTGCCGATGCAGGAGTAAATTAAATCCAGGTATATAAGAGTTGGAGGATTGCATATATCCACTGAGCCATATGGCTAGAGGAGCAGACAGAAATAAAAGATGCAAGAACATGAAGCAATTTGAAAGTGGAGTTAAACTTTTTTTCAATTGACGATTTGTTTAACTAGGAGCCAGTGTGTATGTTAATGAGGCTGGAGGTGGTGAATGAACAATGCTTAGTCTGAGTTGGGATGCAGCCTGCTGTTATCAATGATACAAACCGAAAGAAAGTTTGGCAAGGTTGAACAGGTAAATCTCCACATTCCTCTATCAGTGAGTCCTCTAACGGGAGAGGAGCTATTCAGGAATTATTGGTGGCTTCATCAGACGGACCTTTGTAACTGTAAAGCCTTGGGTCTACAAGGGTTAATTACTGTGTAAGGGGCTGACAGTTGGAAAATCAACTACCTGTAGATTTACCTCATGGCAAGACCAGACTGATTACTATTGAGAATGAACTAATTGAACTGCTTAGACCCATAATCTCTTTTCTTGATGATTCCAATTACACCTCGAGTTCTACATGAGTTACAAAGCACATTTTATAGAGTTAAGGGCTGTCAGAGGTTAAAGCGGGACATTGATAGGATGCAAAACTGGGCTGAGAAGTGGCAGATGGAGTTCAACGGAGATAAGTGTGAAGTGGTTCATTTTGGTAGGTCAAATATGATGGCAGAATATAGTATTAATGGTAAGATTTTTGGCAGTGTGGAGGATCAGAGGGATCTTGGGGTCCAAGTTCACAGGACGCTCAAAGCAGCTGCGCAGGTTGATTCTGTGGTTAAGAAGGCGTAAGGTGTATCAGCCTGCATCAATCGTGGAATTGAATTTAGGAGCCGAGAGGTAATATTGCAGCTGTATAGGACCCTGGTCAGACCCCATTTGGAGTACTCTGATCAGTTCTGGTCTCCTCTGTACAGGAAGGATGTGGAAGCCATAGAAAGGGCGCAGAGGAGATTACAAGGATGTTGCCTGGATTGGGGAGCATACCTTATGAGAATAGGTTGAGTGAACTCAGCCTTTTCTCCTTGGAGTGATGGAGGATGAGAGGTGACCTGATAGAGGTATATAAGGTGATGAGAGGCATTGATTGTGTGGATAGTCAGAGGCTTCTCCCAGGGCTGAAATGGTTTCCACAAGAGGACACAGGTTTAAGGTGCTGGGGAGTAGGTACAGAGGAGATGTCAGGGGTAAGTTTTTTACTCAGAGAGTGGTGAGTGTGTGAAATGGGCTGCCTGCAATGGTGGTGGAGGCGGATACGATAGGGTATTTTAAGAGTCTTTTGGATAGGTGATTGGAGCTTAGTAAAATAGAGGGCTATAGCTAAGCCTAGTAATTTAGGTAGGGACACGTTCGGTACAACTCTGTGGGCTGAAGGGCCTGTATTGTGCTATAGGTTTTCTATGTTTCTATGTTTTCAACACAAACCAGAATTTACTGAGACACAAGAGATTCTGCAGATGCGGAAATCTCGAGCAACATACACAGCATTCCTGCAACATGTTGTGTGTGATGCCCAGAACCTACAGATTTCCCCAATCCTTGAGCCGCAAAACCACTGCCACAAACCTTCAGAGAAAATATACCCATGAAACGATGTGTAAGAATTACTCCAATATGTGACTATAGCCTATTCCCATAATTCCAGAAGCAATTCCAGTCAGAAAGGGAAGATTTATGTCAGCAGTAAAGGAAATAATGTTCCCAAGTATTTATCAACTGCAGGTTTTCATTTGCATGAGTAGGATGCAGTGGACAACAAAACATTAATTAGAAGATTTATTGTTAACAGAACCAGTAAGCAAACATACAACAGGTCACCCATGACATCCTATTGTCTCTCCACCTACCATACAGTCATAATACTTAGATTTAAATCTGTTTATGTACCTGCCTCAGAGCGATCATGGCATCCTGCTTGGTGGATTCTAAAATTGGAAAAATGAACTGTCATTCAGTTGAATTTTGTCTGTCTTCCTATCAGCTGTGTCCAATCCTCAATGGCACATTTGTGCCGTGTGTGACCCAGCCTAATTACTGTTAACGCAAAATTTGAAATTACAGATAGGTTTGGTATGTCACATCAATGTGACAGCAGAAAAGCTTTCTTCCATCTTACTCAAATGGGCTTGGATTGTCCAGTCAGATTGTGACTACACCGACAGACAGAATGATCAAGACATCAGAGCTTTTCTCCACTGCAGCGGATGAGCGTTCTTTGACAAGCTTATTTTCATCTTTTTGATCCATTTAAGTCCTTGTGATGGATGGCTTGACCTTTTAAGCTCTTTGAAGGCCGCAAACGTGTTCTGCATCCCCCGCTCCCCACCCCAAAAATAATCTGATTGGAATATTTCATTCTCGTTTGGTGTTTAAGGCAAGTGCCCTTTGTGTGCACTCAATCACTTCTGTGCCACTAGTCAGGAAAAGCATTTAAATCCAATATATTGCTCCTTCACCTTCCTCTCTTAAAGGCATTGAACCGTGATGACCTTGGATTCCACAGTCTTGGTCAAGTGACCATTCTTTATGCATAGGCCTGGACTATGACAAGCTGAGAAAGAGCTTAACTATGATGCTCTCTGAAGGTGAATAGCCTACAAGAAAAGCATGACAAGTTCAAACGTGAAGTACAGCCATTTGGAAACAATAAACTAAATGCTATCATTGAGCAATCAAAAATTGTTTAGGATGAGTAAGATAGGAGCAGGCTATTCAAAATTCTGCTAGACAGGTAGCAATGGCACATCTGCATAAATGAAAGGAGCTTGATAATAAAATGTAAAGGAATTTAGAAGCAAGCAAATTAACTGCACGGGAGGTGACTGCAATACTAATCACATCACATATTTCTCCCTTTATATGCCTGATTTAATGTCAGTATGGTGCACTTCTGCCAATAAGAAAGACTCAAACCTTCCTTTTAGTAAGGTAGGAAAACGCTATGGTATCATACTGAAAGAGTGTTGTGTGGCTGAAAGTGTCACCTTTTTAGGTAAAATGTTAGAAGATATCTGCCTATTCCTGTGGGGTAGAAAAAGACATGACCACATTTTCCCAGTAGTCAGATATTTTCTGGCATTTCCTGGCCACATTTATGCTTCAAAACATTACCAAAAATAGGTCAAGTGATCAATTATTGCATGTGATGTTTCTCGGATACCGCCACATGAAAACTGGCTGCTCTATTTGCCCATGTATCGCTTTGACTACGTTTCAAATGCAATAATTAGCATTAAAGCATCCTGAAATGATGGAGATGACATTTGATTGAAAGTTTGTTTTTTCTGATAAGATTTGCAACAATCACAGGCTTTATGTAAATTGCACAGAATTATTTTTGCCACTATTCCAACTATGCCTTCTGGTACAACACCTCAGTGCATTATAATGTTTGTCTGTTCTCTCATCCATCAACTTTTCACTATCTAGCTTGACAGGTATTTGCTGTGCCTTTATGCAGACTATGGGACAGCCTTGTTTGGATTAATAGTGAAGCACTGAATGCTGGACAAATCCCTCCAAATTCCCTGGGAGGCATCATTTCATAAGCTCTGTCATAAACACCCATTGACCATTCTGAACCTTAAAGAAACCCAGGAAAGAGGTTTGCCTGGCATATGCTAATTTTCCTCATAGTTTTCTGTACTAAGCCTTGAAAGTATCAAAGATTGTCTTTGGTGCATCCCTAAACTTGGCAAGTGAAATCGATAACCTGGTTGACTTGGAATTAGTTTAATACAATGAATTCACGTTCGAATTCACTCAAAATAAAGGAGAAAATTTTAGGTGATTCCATGAGTTACCGTCCACTGTGTCATACATACTAAACATCTCATTTTCCACAGAAGCAGAAAAAGACCCACTGTCAGAACATAAGAATTAGGAGCAGGAACCGATCATTCAAATCCTTTCCATCATTTATCAAAATTATTTCCAAACTTCCTTATGAAATAGGGTGTGGCCATTTACCCATCAAGTTGATGCTGCTTGACAGAGATATCCTATTCCTTCACTAACTTTCCCTGTAACATTTCCCCAATAGCTACACATAGACGCGATATGCTGAATTGAACGGGCTTCCAGATCAGCACCATCTTCTACAGACATCTCCTTATCCCTTGATTGCCTTAGGGGCCCAGAAATCTATTGATCTTGACTTAGATGAATATGACAACTAAGATGTTACTGCTGACCAGACCATAGCTGGTCTCCATTGAGAAAACATTTTCTGGGACCTAGCTGGCATCTACTTTTACTAAGAGCAAGAGATGGTAGCAAATCTTTTTTCTGAACTGGATCAAAAACAATGTTATACAACAATAAACTGTCCCTAATGTAGTAAAATTCCTTAACATATCTTACACAAGCCATGAAAAGCTGATGTCTCACTCTGCTGATCGAGGCCGCAGTTATACAGTATTCTTACCCAAACGTTACCTTCCTGATCCTGACCAGGATTTGGTTCTCACAAGATTGCATGTGGCTGTATTCACTTAATTTCTTCTTTTGGGAGAACTGCCAGGTGTTACATCTTATTCCCATTGCCAATACTGTGCCCTCTGTTGGACCATACACACTTTATCTCTGAAAGCCTCGCATACCATAGATAAGGGCTCTACAGGTTCCTCATAGGATCTCTCATCAAACTTCATGCAGATCGTTATTTTATTTGTTTTCATTATGTCATTCCAACATGCACATGATGGGTAAGTGCCATGCTTTGATATCCAAGAATCTAATCTATCACAACTTTGAAATGGAGTCATTGTACAAAACAGCATGGTTTGGGTCCTCAGTCCTCTACTCCTCTCTCGTGACTGTGTCAACAGATTCTCTCTAACTCCATTTGTCAATCTGTAGATGATACCACCGAGGTGTTCTCAATCTCCAATAATGGTGAGTCGCAGATAGAGAGCTTAGTGACAGGGTGTCATGACAACAACCTTTCCCTCAAAGCCAACAAAGGAGCAGGTCACTGACTTCAGAAAAGAGGGGTGGAGGATGGTGATCATGCTCCTGTCTGTAGCAACTGAGTTAAGGTTAAAATAGTTACGAGCTTTAAGTTCCTAGGTATGAACATCACCTGGATGGTCATGGTCTAACCACATTGTTGTCACAGCCAAGAAATCTCACCAACAATACTACTTCCTCAAGAGGCTACAGAAAGTCAGCCTTACCATTTTTTATCAGTGCACTTCAGAAAGTTTTCCAGTTGTATGCATAATGACTTGGTAAGGCAACTGCTCTGCATTTGACCACAAAAAACTGCAGAGAATTGTGGGCACAGCTCAGCACACAGGAACCAGCCTCCTCTCTAAGGTTACTGGCTATACTTCTCACTGCCTCAGTAAAGCAGTCAACATAATCAAAGACCCTACCCACCCCAGACATTCTCTCTTCTTCTCCCCTCCCACAGGACAGAAGGTATAAGAGCCTGAAAGCACAAACCACCCACACTCAAGAGCAGTTTCCATCCCACTGTTTTCAGACTCTTGAACAGACCTCTTGTACAATGAGATGGACTCTTGCCCTCACAATCTACATTGTTATGATCTTCCACTTTGTTTACCTGTGCTGCCCTTTTTTTGGTAGCTTTTACGATTTATTCTGCATTGTTATTTTTGATTGGTCAGGGCATGAAAGGATTCAGGGAGAAGACAGGAGACTAGGGCTGAGAGGAAAATTGGATCAGCCGTGATGAAATGGCAGAACAAACTCGATGGGCCAAATGGCCTAATTCTGCTCCTATACCTTATGGTTATGAATAAACTCTTCTTGAGTTTCCACCTGGATATAGGTATCGATTTTAACCAACGTTTCAATGACAAACTCTGCCAACTTCATCAGGAATGATGCTTAGGCATGTCTAGTCCAGTGGTATATATACACCTGTCGTCCATCCCTCCTGACAGGTGATTGAATTCCAGTTATTAGATTGAGACTTTTGCCTTTGTTAAATTCTTTTCCTCTAGTTTTATTTCAATAGCTTCATATACCGGCAGTCCCAAAAACCACTGGTGCAGCACAGTAGTTGTGAAGGCAATCCTATTGTCATTGCAAATGCAATGTTCTGCTACTGTCAATTTCTCTGGGTATCCCAATTGGATACACCCTCCATGCTCCTTGATGTGTGTTTCCACTGTATGTTCCGTTTGGCTGATATACGCTGCTCCACATTCACAGGGAATCCTGTAAATGCCAGTCGTCCCGAATCCCAGGTTACATTTGACTCGCATAAGATTTGATTTGAGCTTCATTACTGGTTTGTGGATGTTATTAATCCGCTATTTCTTCAGGATCCTGGTGATCCTTCCAGAAACCAGTTTGTGAGGCACTTTCTGCCACAGCTGACTCAGAGGTACCAATGTATTCTACCCCTGCCTGCTTTGTACCAGTGAGGCTTTATAATACCAAACAGCCCGTGCAGACTGAGAAAGCTCCCCAACCTCAATGGTCTGAGTTCTCTGAAAGCAGTATTCGGGGAAAATATTAAAAGCTTCAGACCATTTTACTCTGAGGAAACCTGGGATTAAACAGATCTCATTGCACTGCGATATCTCCTTTTGACTGGAGGCACAAATAGACATTCTCTGAAGCAGCCGCTCAAGGCTCTGAAAAGCATTGTGTTACTATATTATAATTATCATTATTTCTTTCACATTGTTTGTGGAATCTGAACAACAAATCAGCATATTAACACTTTTGTTAGGTCGGCTATGTAAATCAAGAACATATTCTTTCATTTACATTTCCCTCGATTTTCTCACCTCCCCGAAGGTGTTGATTCCCTGGCTGGGTGCAGCTCTATGGGCTGCGATCACCATTCACAACTGTGCCATTTATTATGTGGGTCTCGGCAGTCAGTGTTGGCAGGTTATGAGACTGTGGAGAACACCACGTGCTGAGCGATATCCTTTTATCACTTGGTGTCCATGCACTTTCCCAGAAAGGGATCTTGGGATACCAGTCCTTGTTTAATTTTGTTCTCTAACTCAAAGGTATCCCCTAGAACTGCACGGACACAAGTTATCATCAGGTTATGACATCGATTCAGCAGCATGAAAACAGGCTGTACAGTCCAACTAATCCATTCTAATTCCACATCGCCACCCTGTTCCTATACCCCTCTGCTCTTCCTTCCTTCAGGAACCATTCCAACCTTCTCTTAAAGGTCTCTGTTTAATCATTGTCACAAAAGATTCTGCAGATGCTGGAAATCCAGAGTAACATGCAGATACAAAATGCCGGGGGAACGTTGTGGGCTGAGATCCCTCATCAGTCCTGGTGTATTTGTACGTGTTGCTCTGTTCAATCATCATATCCACAAAAACACAATGCTGTGTAATAAAAAAAGATATTTTCCTAATCTTTTTTTTTCAGGTAATGTCTTATCACTAGGCATAGGCATCCCACAGAGCTGAGTTTTGTCAGCCAAGGTTACCTCAGCGAGTCATATACAGTCTGTCCAGAGCAAGATCTGAACAAGTGGTGTGTGATTTCGCAGTCAAGTACTACCACATAACCATCCAGCCAGCTAATCTCTTGCACCTGACCTGTGCCCCATCGTTCTGGCTCTTTAATTACTGCCCGTCTGCATTAGCTTTGTCCGATTCTTTCATTCATATAAAGTAAAAATCTGCTCTATTCAAACTGAAATAGTGCCTTTATATTTCCTCCCAAGTCAGGCCTATCAGACTGCAGACTCAGTTTTTGTGGGTCTTTGATAGATTTTGAAAGCTGTTACATATTAGTTATTCCACACTGCAATGTTCTCCCACCTCGATGACTTTCGCTTCTGTGATGATACAAGTCTCCAAACCCCTGCTAGTTTGTTAAAACTGCCTGCTGAGTCTCAACGGTCAGTCGGCTTCAAAAAGAATGGTGCTGGTGCTATTCTGAGGATGTGGAGATATCTGCTAGGATACATAGAGACACAAGAGACTGCAGGTGCTGGAATCCAGTGCAAAAAAAACCTACTACTGAACTAACTCAGTGGGTCACACACCACCTGATCTTGGTTGATTTCGTCGAGCAGCCTGTTTTATGTAAGCGTATAAATAGATACACTCTAATGAAAGTGCATTATCCTCATTACATCCTAAAGAGGACATATTATGTCAAAAATCAGAATCCGAATCAGGTTTATTATTAGTCTTTCTTGACATGAAATTTGTTGTATTGTGTGTGCTCCACCATGAAATGATGCGTCTTTAATATAATAAAACGTGAAATATAATTTGAAACATGTGAAACATATTCAAAACATGTGAGACATGTCATGATATTAGGATGATGGGGGTCCTACCCCACCGTGGACCGCAAATACCACCATTATTCCTCCCTATCCCAACATCCAGTCAACAGAGACCAAAAAAATTCTTGGGTCACAGATCAGTAACCTATTGTACATTGTTGTGCATGATACGCAAATCTCAGTAACTAACTGGTGTCAAGCTAGCTTTAGTTGATCCATTCGTGTATACTATTCAAACAAAACAAAGGAAAGGATTTAGAGAAGCTTGTTCAGAGAAATATACAGCAAAATGCATTAGTGCAGCATCACATTACTTGCAACTCAGATCAATCTGTCAAAAGTAACAGGGTTATTCTTTCCTATATTTTTCCTGCACCGATATAAAAATCCATACATTAAATACACATACTTTTATAGGAACAAGGCATATAGCAAAATTTTAATGTGTAATGTGTTTAAACTTCGAAGTGCTCTCCACAAATAAAGTGTGGATCCCTTCACACTAGCTAATTACATCAAACTCAGATCAGGATGGAGTGTTATCAACATAACCTCACAGCCTCTGTAGCTCGGCTGAACAGTTATCAGGTTAATGATCTGGTCCGTGTGTTGACAACCAGTGCCTGCCAGCAGCATCTGGGCTTGACCCTCTCAGTTTGCAGACTGCTCTCAGGGTGGAAAGGAGAGTCCGTAGTTTGTGCGAGTGACGAGCTGCACCATTTCCCAGTAGGACTCTGCACACATCTGTAGGTACTGCTGTTCACAGAGGGTTAACGAGCCAAAGGAGAAATTGTTTCTACTCAAAGCCAGCTCATTCTCAAAAATAGCCATTCCCATCATTATTCCAAAAATATTCTTCACTGCTAGTTCAGCACCTTACAGAATAATAACGGAGTGAAAATGCAACGACTGCAAATAATAATCTACAGGAGGACGAAATCGTTGCATGAAATGTGGTCCAATATTTACATTAAAGTCATTTATCAATTTTACCAAGTCAAAAGGGGTCTGGGTGTGGTTTACTGCTTCCAGAATTGCCTGAGTATTAACGGTGTGACATGAGAAATGAGAAGACTCTGTCAGTACAGGTACTATTTCAGACCTAATTATAGTCCACAATAAGATGACAATATATAAATGTGAGGAGTCTGGGGCAATGAATACACAATTCTTTTACATGACAAAGTAAAAGCAGGGCCACTTCATCACCTAAAGAATGGATTAAAAGAGATAACATTTAAGGTTGGGAGTCTGGTAACCTGACATCACATCAAACATACAGCAAACTCTTTGAGCAAACCTTAACACAGAACCACGGCGGCTTCTTCCAATTCTAGAAATCATAACTCTCAACCAAACATAATCTGCTCTTGCTCTGATAGAATTCTTCTCTATAATTACCTGAGAATTTACTGGCCGGGGCTTTAGCTCCTGAAATCATGCTTTTGTTGCCAAGAAGGGAAGCAAAAATTCATCGTGCTGCAAGAATGTTCCTGCACCGTCTCCTGCACAAAACCGTGCTGGCTGGAGAGAATATTCCCATAATTCGTTTCTTACTCTTAAAAGTGAAATGCAGGCGATAACATAAAGGCTGAAGAATAGCCAAGTCGACTGGGAAGCAGAAATATTCTGCTACCTAGAGAATTTTTGCTGCAGCATTATATGAGCTGAATCACGTGATAAAGCTACTGTATGTGAAGCTATTAACTTTCAAGTTTTTTGTTTCAGTGAGATTGTTTGAAAATCAAATCTGACAGAAACAAACTGCAGATATCCCTATTGATTATACTGGCACAGTTTCCAGATGTTTCTGGCTTGGGGTTACAACTTCTTCCGACACTCTACACACACACCGACCAGAGCAACAACAAAACTGTCAATTCAGCTGCTTCATTGAGGAGATGCAACCCTGCTGTGCTATCGGGAGACCTTGCAAATAATTAACACTGCTTTCAGCCCGCTCCATCCAAGCCACAATGGCACACTAGCACTTCTTCATTTAAATCTGCACAGACAATATTCCCTCCCTCTCTTCTTTTTATCTCTCTTCATTTTAGATTGGAGGCACTTAAAGAAAGAATTTGAAAGGAAGTCTCAAAGCGCTGACATCCATCTTCTGAAAAATATTAACTTTGGTCTAATTTCTTGAGCGGCTTCGTGGTGCTTCTTTCAATATAAATTTCATACGCTTCAAGCAGTTTTAAAAATTCCACTAATTGTACAACTCTACTCTGGCTTATATATGGTGTAATATTTTTCAAAATGCCCAACAGGGAAAATACCACACAAGTTTTATGTTCCCTTGTTTAACCATGTGCATGCCAAAACTTACTTAAAATTTTCACTAGTGTTTAGCATGTACTTTCTCTCTCCAGATAATTTAAACTTGTATGATGCACCACAGTCAATCAGCAGCCCGATTTATTCTCTGCCACACTTCATTTTCATTCAGATACATAATGTACAGCACAGTGCATAGTATTGTGCAAAAGTCTTAGGCACCCTAGCTATTATATATCCTATAATATTGTACTGTTGACTGCCACACACAAAGTCCAAACTCTTCTTTACACATGCATCAGGATCAATGGACCCACACTTCTGTAAAGGGTCATTTGGAAGCTAAGCACTTGAAAAAAATCCATTACAGATTTCTGGAGCAGAATTTTCATGTCACTAGATCATAGTTGGTGTGTTGGTTTCAGAGAGTCAGCAGCTCGTGCAAGTGGAGAATTTGTGACACCAACACTACTGCAGATACTAGTCACCACATTCGCATAGCGTATTACAACAACAAAGGAGGCCACCCAGTCCAACAATGCTACTTTGGCTTTTGAGCGATCCAATTGGTATTGATCTTATTTTTCCCTCATATCTTTAAATATTTTCCATTTTGAAAGCCATTATTGAACTTGGATCCAATGTGCTACCAGACAGAACATCCAGATCTTAATCCATGTTACAATTTTTTTCTTCTTCTGTTGACCTTTGGTAATCTCCTTACATCTTCTTTCTCTGCTTATATGGCCTTCAACCTAGGGTAATTATTCCTCTTCACTTACCTCATCCATTATGAATTTACACACTTGTAACAAATTTCCTCTTAGACTTCTCTACTTTAAAGGAACCAAGCCCATCTTCCCCAGATGATCTTTATAACTGTAATCCCTCACCCTGAAACCAAGTATTTTCTGACATTGTCCAAGGCTTCTTACTCTCTGTTCAGCGTGAAGCTTTTCACAAAGTACAATCCACAAGTTCTAATCCATTATTTCCTGTTTGAATTGAATTGAATTGATTTATTACTTATATCCTTCATGTACATGAGGAGTAAAAATCTTTACATTACGTCTCCACCTAAATGTGCAATGTGCAATTTATAATTAATAGTATGTACAACAGGATAGTCAATATAACATAGAAATACAGTTGTGTCAACATGAGTTAAGCAGTCTGATGGTCTAGTGGTAGAAGCTGTCCTGGAGCTTGTTGGTCCTGGCTTTTATGCTGCAGTACCATTTCCCGGATGGCAGCAGCTGGAACAGTTTGTGGCTGAGGTGACTCGGGTCCCCAGTGATCTTTTGGGCCCTTTTCTCACATCTGTCTGTGTAAATGTCCTGAATAGTGAAAGTTCACATCTGCAGATGCACTGGGCTGTCCACACCACTCTGTGCAGAATCCTGCAATTGAGGGAAGTACAATTGCCATACCAGGCAGTGATACAGCCTGTCAGGATGCTCTCAATTGTGCCCCTGTAGAAAGTTCTTAGGATTTGGGGGCCCACACCAAGCTTCTTCAACTGTCTGAGGTGAAAGAGGCACTGTTGTGCATTTTTCACCACACAGTCGGTATGTACAGACCACATGAGATCCTTGGTGATGTTTACGCCAAGGAAGTCAAAGCTGTTCACCCTCTCAACCCCAGATACATTGATGTCAACAGGGGCAAGCCTTTCTCCATTCCTCTTGTAGTCCACAACCAGTTCCTTTGTTTTTGCAACATTGAGCAAGGTTGTTTCCACGTGTGTATTTACAATGCTCAGGATCTAACGTAACGACTTTGCCAATTACTAACTGCTATGTCTGCTTCATTTACTTGGTTTCGAACATATCAGGTCTCTTGCTTTTCCACTACTTCATACTCAAACCATTTGTCTTTACTTTCTCCTTTATTCTTCCAATGAAAATATATCATCTCACACTTCTCTATACTGTGTTTAATTGACTACATGCCCAAGCTTCTAACGATTCCTGATGGAAGAGATGCTTTGTCCACCTTGACAGATTGCTTTTTGTCTTGTATCTCATCTGAAACACAAGCATTCCTGTGCTTTGGAACAAGTCCAATGTGCTTACATTCAGAAAAATTCTTGAAAGTTTGACTTGCATTACCAATTTGTTCCTACCAATTTAGGAGTGAAATTTTAACTTGTCTAACTTAGCTTTTTTTTTTAAAAAATAGTCAGTAATATATTGTTTAACTTCCACTAGTAGAAGATTGAGGGTATAGTGTTATCCACCATTTGATGATAAAGCAATGGACTGAGTCACGAAACTGTGAATCCAGGTCCCACTCAAGAACATAATTTTATTTAACACTACGGTGTGGCACTAAGGGAGTTCTGTTCTGCTGGAGGTACAGTATTTTGGATGGGACTTTAATGTGAGGACCTCACAGATTGCAAAGGATTCTAACCATGTATTGAAGTTTCAGAAGGTCAATTCTCCTCATGTTCAGCTCTTCAATATTAATAGCTACTCAAGCCCTCTAAAGTAGCACAACTGGCCAGATGTTCACATCAGACTGCAATGTGCTGTTGCAGAATCTTAACTCACAACTCGAAAAAGGTGGCTCAAGAGTAATTAGTAACTGTCAATAAATGCTACTAGTCTTTCCCGTGATTGTTTAAAATAAAGGTCAGAAATGCAATACAGCAATGCCAAGGACTTTGCTACGATTTCTGAAGCATCAAATCAAGGAGCCAGTGAGATCACGTGCTGTTACTCAGACACCTAATAGAATATGGAGCGTTATGCATGAGTAGCTATTGAAACGGAGTCAATCACAATGCACAGGAGGGAATTAGGTAAAGAGGAAAGGATCTGTGGAATTAGAAAGGAAATGGGATTAGAATAAATTGCTCCAGTATGGGGCCAGCTCCAGCATATTAATGGTGGGCTGAAAGAGCGCCTTCTTAACTAAAACTGCATCCGGTCATTTGAGAATTTCAAAAGTCTTTCTGTCAAAAACACAGAACTCATTCCTCATGGATCAGAAATAAACTCAAAGGGCAAGAGTTTAGTATCACAGAGCAGTGAAACATCAATGCACATCTCAACCCGAACGTAGGGAGGACAAAGCCTGACCTGACACAGATAATCGAACACTTCTGATCATGTCTCTGGGTGAGGTGAGCGGGTAGGGATTGCATCCAGTCTAAAGAGCGTTATAAAGCAGATATTTGGAAGACACTTTATGCATTTATCTGGAATCAAGTATTTGCTACTGCTCCAGAAGGACAATAATGCACTACATCTACAGAAGCACAGCAACAGCAGAAGCATTAAAGCCAGTCCAATGTCATGGTAGGATATTGGCCTGAACTGTGCCAATGGCTCATTTTGTACTGTCGATGGACTAGGGGGAATAGGAGGCTGCTGAACAGATGGGCCATGTACAACCCTTCAATTCAGTCAAAATTACATTTCCTGCATGTTATAACACTAAAGAACAATTTAGATCATACTTTAATTGTAACACACAATTGATATCATAGAGTGCCTCAAACCTTTTTCACAAAACTGGATTCAAGCATAAATACCCAATAATTACACATGATTCAACTGTATTTCCAACTAAATCATTAAAGCAGCAGCCTGCTTTTAAAACAGTTCAAGAATGAGATCTGAAATTTATCAAGTTTGTAGATTGGATTTTTACTCTTGAAATATAAGACCACTTTAATTTTTCAAACACTATTTAAACCCCCTAATGCAAAGTGCCACCAGCACTTCTCAAAATAAAAGCCTTCCTTACTCTAAACAATTCTCAATTAGAGATTTCCCATCTTTTTTCTTCATTCTTTTCTGTGAAAATTTTAAAACGATGACAACCAAAATCATTTAAGATTTTAAACGCTGTCCTCAATCCAAGTGATTCTAGGAAGGTGCAATGACTGCTCCATCAGTTATGCTCAATTTTGATCCTATGCAAAGGGAAGAAGAGCAAGATTACCTGCTTTGATCATCCCAGTTCAAAATGTGAAAAATAAGCTACGGCTTCTTTGCCCCACTCCTTGCTAGAAAGAAATGCACACATGAGAGAGCACACATATATCCCATTGTGTGTGTGCAAAAGATGAGGGACGCAACGAGAGTGAACAGCCTGGGAATATGATAGCTTCCACCTAGAATAATTGCCAAGGTAGTGAAGGAGTCATGTACAATGTGTGTACGTATTCCACACTCCTTCAAAATGCTCATTCCACAGGGTGTGACAAAAAAAATGATGGAAAATCTTAGCGGGTCAGGCAACATCTGTAGAAAGAGGAAAAGTTAACATTTCAGGTCTGAGATCCTTCATCATGGTCAGAACAATGGATATTTTTGTAATGGTCACTGGTAGCTCACTCATCCATTGCCCTCCCCATCTTCACTACGACTGGTTTACTGCTTTTAAGGTCTGATGAAGGATCTTCATACAAAAGTAAAGAAGAGATTCACCAAGGATGTTGCCTGGATTGGAGGACTTTAATTATAGAGATAGATTGGATAGGCTGGGTTTGTTTCCCCTAGCGCAAAGGAGTCTGAGAAGTGACCTTGACAGAGTTATGTAAAGTTTTAAGAGGCATAGACAGGGTTCAAAGTTTAAAGTAAATTCAGTATATCAAAGTACATACATATACATTTTCTTGTGGGCATTCACAGCAAATAGAAACACAGTACAATCAATTAATAACCAATGTGCAAAAGACAACAAACTGTGCAAATACAAAAAGAGAAATAATAGTAATAAATAAGTAAGCGATACATGAGATGAAGAGTCCTTGAACATGAGTCCATAGATTGTGGGAACAGCTCAATGAAGGGGCAAGTGAAGCTGAGTGAATTTATCCCCTCTGGTTCAAGGGCCTGATGGTTGGGAGGTAGTAACTGTTCCTGAACCTGGTGGTGTGGGACCTGAGGCTCGTATACCTCCTTCCTGGTGAGATAAGATAGATAGAATCTTTTTTTCCCCAAGGTAGGTGTATCAAAAACAAGAGGGCAGAAATTTAAGTTAAGAGGAAGGAGTTTCAAATGGTAGCTGAGCAGAAAGTTATTTTTACACAGATCAGGAACTCGCTGCTAGAGGAGCTAGTGGAGTCAGATACAATTATTATGTTTAAAGGACAATCAGTCAGGCAGTTAAATAGGTAAGGCAAAGAAGGATATGGACCAAATATGAGCAAATAGAATTAATGTAGATGGATGGATGGGTCAGCGTAGATGTCCTGGGGGCTATTTTCTCTACTGTACAACTCTATGACTATAAAGTGGGTGGTTGAGGGACAGAGATAGCAAACATAAAAGCACACTCTATTATCACGTCCAGACTTTAATAAGCAGTTACAGCAATTCAATTTCATTTAAAATGAAGTGTTTATTTTACAGATCTTATATTTGAGCTCTGCAGTTGATTAACTAAAGATGATACAACAACAGGGCCAAGCAAGAGTGAGTCTCAGCCAGGGCAAATCTCAACCCTCATGAGACCACTCTAGAGCAGTGCCCGAAGACTCACACACGGTGTACTTTGAGAAACAGAATCTGTGCACAGCATTGACATGAACACAAACCGCGCAAACATTTCCAGTCACAAACACTACCATACACTGACTTGGACACAGGCATATCTTAACAAATTTTTGTTGCTCTTTACTCAGTTTACAAAAGTCAGCGTAAACAATGCCAACAACATTACTGTCGCCAGCGTCTCAGGTAAAGCCCTTCGCATTGTAGGTTTGGTTTGAATGCTATTTCTGCCTTTTTTAGTACAAAGTCATTTTCGCTCCAATGGTTGATGTCGGTAGCATCTCTTACAGAACATGGCTGAAAGAGTTATTGAGCTTGACAGTACAGCAATGGTGAATATAAGTGGTCAAAGCCATTGACTTAATTTAATTCCTTTCCAATCTGATTAACCAATTCTTCCATGTCAGCTCCCCACAGTTAGGACTTGGTCATTCAGATATGACTTTAATATCAAGGGTGATCTTGGAAATGGCTTTACGATACCAACAAAGAAGATTTTACTTTGGGTCAGAATAATGTCCTGCAAAACTAAGCTGAATGGACTACTGTGCCAGAAAAAGAATAAACTGAGGCCTGACCACATCCTCTGGGTGGGCAAGAACATTTCCTGAAGATTCCTCCCAAAATTAATGCCTCAATCGTCATCACAGAAACAGATCACTGTTACATATTATGTTGTGGTATCTTGCTATGTACAGACTTGTGCTCGCATTTCTGAAAGATTGAGTCCCACAAAAAACAGATATAAATGCAAGATCATTTTTTCTCTTTTGTTAGTCATGTAGACCAACCAATAGGATAAGGCAGAGCTTTATGGCGAGGACAGGAAATGAATGCCATGAGGAAAATGGAGGACATGAAGGGAAAGCTGGTAAAGCTTTCCCTTTATGTAAACCCGTGTTCCCTATACATCCTCTATGTTTCTTTATGACAATGGGGGCCTACTTGCTCTTCAGGAATGCAGATGGAGGTCTGGAACTTGAAAGACCTGATTGATATCCTCACTGTGGCTGAACCTTCTGACAAAATTCTCACCGATCAAGTGGTTTGGGTTAGATACTTAACCTGAAACATCAACTGCCCATTTTTCTCCATAAATGATGTCTGACCTGCTGAGTTCCTCTGGTGCTTTTTAGGTTGCTCTCCGTTCCAGCATCTACAGTCCCTTGTGTCCCCAAGCTCAATGTACCGCTTTCCTGAAGTGTCCCTCAACCTAGTTCCCTGCGACAGAGAAAGTCAAACATCCACACTCTGACTGGCAGCATTTACTAACGTAGCTCTAATACATTTGCAGATGGCTCCCATTAAAGGAGGGTCTTCATGTCCTGGTATTGAGTCTGCTGGGCAGCTCTTGATTAATGACTATTTAGACAGAACTTACCAGACAAGAGCAGCAAGAGAGACTGCAATCAGTAACGTTTGACAGTCTCTTTCCTGTGATAAGCAAAAGAATCTTTGTGCTGTCAGAAAGGAACCAAATCGGTTCTCCAAACCAAGTCAAGGACAGGTTCCACTCCTGGTGATTGTACTCAACAGGAACTATGCATTTAGATGTTTTCCCAGTGCCAGTTCTCAACCTTATCATTAACCTTAATGTTCTTGCTTAAATAAGTCTGCCCTTTAGTGTATCAGTGAAAAATGAATGCGGTTATCTTTATTGTCAGAGGTTTACTTAGTTCCTACAACTTTGCAGCTTTCTCCACCCCTACTTTGTCCCTTCAACTTCATCTCTACACTCTGCATTGTCTCTACAACTTCCTGGCTCTCTCTTGTCTCCCTCATCCCTACAACTTCCTGACTCTCTCCACTCCCCCAATGTCCCCACAACTTCCTGTCTCTCTTCCCCCCTACTAATGTCCCTACACCTTCGTCTCTCTCCACTCCCCCTCGTCCCTACAACTGCCTGTCTCTCTCCCCTGTACCAATGTCCCTACAACATCCTGACTCTCTCCACTCCCCCATTGTCCCTACACCTTCCTGCCTACAACTTATTGACCTTCTCCACTCCTTAATCCTCTCTATCCCAGAATTCCATGGAATAAACAAATTGCTCCTTTATAGCCAGTGCTCCTTCTGTCAATGGGAACACAGGAATAACAGTCGAAGTGGTTCATTTGGCCCTTTCAGCTTGCTTCACCATTCATCACGGCTAACTGGCCTTCTATTTCATGGTCACTTTCCTGCACCATTCCCACATCTCTCAATTTCCCTAAGGTCTGGAATTCAACCCATCTCTCTTTTGAGCTTGCACAGTCCTTATGTTCAGAAAATTCTTAAGTTGCGTCACCCTTGGCATGAGGAATTTCTGTCTTAAATGGTCTGCCCCTAATTCTGATTCTGTGATCCATGGTTCTAGACTCTGCAACATGCCCTCCCCAAAATCTACTTGAAAGCTTTGTAAGAATGTTGCAAGTTTCAGAGAGATCGCCAACTAAATTCTGGAACATACTGAAATGCTAGAACTCAGCTCTCATTGTAATGTCTGCAAAGCGAGAAACCAGTCAACATCTTGGGTCAGTGATGCTTCCTAAGATCTTTTTTTCAGATTCCGGTGTCTGCAGTTCTATTTGTTTTCCATTTCTAAAGCCTGGTCAACTAATGTTTCTCCTCCATCAGTAACCTACCTTCCATGAAACTATTCTGATGAAGGTTTACTGTAGCTTAATGAAGGTTTACTCTATGTCGGTTTGGTCCCATTCCATGTAAGGAGACGTCAACAGTATATGGCACTTCTTATGGAGTGTCACCAATGCGCTCTTTAATTACTGTGAGACATCTTTACTCAAACCTTCTCAAAATAAAAGCAAACACGCCGTTTGCCTTTCTAATTGCTCGCTACACCTTCACACTGCCTTTCAGAGTCTCATGTACCAAGACACCTGCATCCCCTCTCATCGTCAACATTTACATTACCCAATCTCTCACCTAGTAGGGTAGCACATCACCTGTATAACATCAGAGCCCAATCTCTCACTTGGCTAGCATTTTAGGTGAGAATAGAAAAGGTCTCCGATCTGCAGGGAAAAATTGGAGATTCATCAAGTTCAAACATCTTGTTCCAAATCTCACCATTTATTTTGACTTGCTCAGTTATGACACATCCGATATAATCAGCTCTGTATGTGACGTAAAGTACATGGCAACACTGACCAACTACCAAACACAAGGCTTTCAATAAAAATAGTCTATTCTAGTTGTAACACAGCAAAAAATTACCACAATGATGGAGAAATAATTCCAGTAGACCATGTCATAGGAGCAAATTAGGCCATCCAGCCCATCAAGTCTATTCCACCATTCAATCATGACTGATTTATTATACCTCTCACTACCATTCTCTTGTCTTCTCTCCATATCCTTTGACCTCCTTCTAATTAAGAACCTATCACCCCCGCCCTTTAAATATACCCAGTGACTTGGCTTTCACAATTCCACAGATTCACCACTCTCTGGCTGAAGAAATTCCCTGTTCTGAAGAGACATCCTTATGTTCTGAGGCTGTTCCCTTTTGTCATAAATTCCCCTGTGATACTGAACATCCTCTCTAAAACCACACTGTCCAGGCCTTTCAATATTTAACAAGTTTCAATAAGATTCCATACCTCTTCCATTCTTCTAAACTCCAGCAAATACATGCCCAGAACCATCAAACACTCCTCATACTTACATTCCCAGGATCATTCTTGTGAACCTCGCCGGACCTTCTCCAATGTCAGCACATAAATTTTTACACAACGTGCCCAAAACTGCTCACAATACTCCAAGTGTGGTCTGATCAATGTCTAAGACACCTCAGCATTACAACTTTGCTCTTATATGCTAGTCCTTTTCAAGGTTTTGTCAAAGCCTCCATAAAAAATGTAACATTCTCATCAATCCACAGAAATATGGAAAATAGAGCAGAATGCAAGCTGGTATTGAGAACAATTTCTTCATTGGAAGCACACTGAAACTCTGCAAAATGACAAATGGTGAGCACAACATCCCATAGTATACACCCAGCAACCAAGCACCTCCTGTCTTATCTATAGCAGTCCATAGATTCCACAACAACCATCCCAGAACCCACAGAAACAGGTTGCCCTCATGGGAGAGCCCAAGAGGATGACAGAGGGGAAAAAAATTTGCTAGGTCTGATCTAATATTCCATGCAAACTCAACATTCCATCCTCATCAATCCACTAAAGGACTACTCTTGCTAAATTACTTTTCATCAAATCTTGCCTTCATTCTTTTCTTCCCCATCTAATGCATGGAGGTGTACGCAATTTTCTTTCCCTATGGGTAGTTCCTCATATCATTGTGACAGAAATAACCAATTTGCCCCACTCCACTACCATTTCTACATAGATTTGCAAATTTCTCCTTTTTGCACTGACAGCAAATTTTGGGTGGCAGAAGTCAGACAAAATACATTTACACACAGGATAGGCACATCAGGCCAGCGAATTTCTAGAAAGTGGAAATGCACCTATAGATCCTTATGCAACAGGAAATCCTAAAGCACAGGCAGATATTAGGTAATATGTAATCATGGGAAACCTAATAATGTCCAGGCGTTCCGCTTAAAGGAGCTCAAATGACCACAGATATAAACCAGCTGGCTATCTCTGACTCGTGCCATCAGACCTTTTCTGTCACATGAAGGAACAAGAGGGAACCCAATTTAAAGCCTCACATGTTTAATAGACCAGCCTGTTAATACACTTTAATTATTGTATAAAGGGAGACTGGACTCAGGTCTCTGAAGTGGGACTTGAATGCATGACTTCTGGCTCAAAGTTGAGAATCAGCAACTGACCAAAGCTTTCGATGTAAGTTCAGGGAGTCAAACGTGAAATATCAGTCTTTTTTTCCGGTACACATTGGCCTCAATGTCCGTTTTTGCAGCCTTCTCTTCTCGTCTGTAATCTGATTCACACACACCAGACTCAGAGAGGTATCTGTGGCTATCCTTCTTATTCACTGCTCTTGTAAGCCACGATCAATTTTCTGCTGACCTTTTCCCGACCAGAGTGTTGCTGAAAATGTTCTGATCCTAGTGCTGCTGTCTCCTACGGTGCCTAGCAGTTGGATTGATCCTGAGAATCGAGTGTCTCAGAGCCTCAGGGGGATCTCTGTGGACATGCAGCAAGGATGATCAAATGCAAGACCCAATAGGGCCTATTTATCTTCTCCCAACCCTCACTGGCCCCAAATTCCAAGATAAGTGGGTTTAGAATAACTAGAATCCAAGCCTACATTACAAGTTTTGGTTTATCTTTCTTCAGAAGGATTGACAACCAGGTAAGGAATATGTTTCTTACCCTTGATAAGTGTGAAATGATGCATTTTGGGAAGTCAAATAAGGGTAAGAACATACTATTAGGTTGGGCTGTAGAATTGTCATTTTTCTTGTGATTTAACTTTCCTATGTTTCCTTATGTTTTTATATAATCACCTATATACGTGTAATCGTTCAGTGAAAATTGTGGTGCAGTTCCCTCTGTATTTTTCTAGAAAGTTCTTGGTTTCACTGGCGGGTATCACATTACTTAAATCTGGTTATTTTATTGATTATATTTTATCAATAGAATTTCTGCTATCTCTAGTCCGGTATGAGAAGATCTCAACTAATTTTTTGTTTCCTCTCTTTTGTTTTGTTTCTCTCAACGCTACTTACTCCTTCTTCTTTGCTCTTGCAATACAAAATAAAATGGCCATAAGCAACAAGTTTTATGCCTCATTCTTGATTTCTGGAGAACTTTTGGATTGCAAAAGCATCAGGATCCAACCACACACAACAAACGGAGTCCTGAGGAACAGCAGGACCTTGAAGAAGTCTGAAGGTGGTAGCACAAGTAGATACTGTTGTGAAGAAGGCACATGGGATGCCAGCCTTTGTAAGTCAGGCGACAGAGTAAGGAAGTTATGGCAAAGCTTCATAAGACATTAGTAAGACCAGATCCAAAATATTGTGTTGTCACAATAAAGATAATTTTGGAGAAGCTGCAGGGGAGATTCACCAGGACAGTATTTAGGATAGAGCATCTCAGTTATGAAGAGACTGGATAAGCTGGGTTTCTTTTCCTAGGAGCTGAGGACTGGGGTAGGAAGAGGGACTAGAGAGGTAGCATGATGAAGACGGAAAAAATTATGATGGGTATACACAAGAATGCCCGCAAGAAAATGAATCTCAGGATAGTGTATAGTGACATATCTGTACTTTGATGGTAAATTGACTTTGAACTTTGAAGAAAGACAGTACATGTTTCTTGATACTAAAGGTTTCTATAACAAAGACCTTAGGTTTAAGTTAAGGGGTAAGAGGTCTAGAGGGAAGAATCTTTTCACGCTGAGGGAAGTTAGAATTTGGTATGCACTACTTGAGGGAGAGATTCTCATAACATTTAAAAAACACTGAGTGAGCATTTAAATGGCCAAAGCTTCAAGGACTACAGATCAAGTACTGGTAAATCGGATCATTATGGATGAGTATCTGAGGAACCATATAACCATTTAACAATTACAGCACAGAAACAGGCCATCTTGGCCCTCCTAGTCCATGCCGAACTCTTACTCTCACCATAGACAAGTTCGGCCAAAGTAGCTGTTTATGTGCTGTATAGCTCTGTAACATGGGTATAATGTTATAAGGTGATGTAACAATGTCCTTTTCTCCCTTGTAGAAAATATCAGAGTATGTTTTCTGTGAGTGTTTCCAGGCCACTGGTACCTTACTCATTATCCATCCAAAGCCTGAACCTTGGGCGATGCCTGTATGCAGATCATTCAGCCACAATGGCCAGCAGAGCCAAGCTGAACGTCAACTAATATGGACCCAGAAGCATGTCCCAGCATCTGCTGAGCTCCTCTTCAGAACTCTCTTCAGCCCATTCTGAATCCCTGCCTGATCTTTAGGCCCACAAAGAACGGAGGTCCCAGAGGGAGGCCTACTGAACCACCTGGTGAGCTGAGATATTGCATTACTAGTCCCAAGTGCTGGCTGTACTCATCTTTCAGTCCCATTAGAAAGTCACTGGGGATTCATGAGGTACGCTCACAGCAGTCAGCTGCCAATCTCTCGGCACTCAGTGACAGCGCAGGGTAGAGTGAAGAGGGTTATGATAAAGTAGATCAGCTACAAAACTTAGCGTCAGAAAATGACTCACACTCAGGTGCTACCCTGTGTCTTAGAAGACAAGAGAATGTATATTCATTCTCCCAGTTCAATAGACTTCTGTAGGTAACTTTGTCCCTTCCCCCTCAGTGAATGGGTGCACCAAGATGTAAGGCCTGGTTCTGCTGCAGTGTAGGAGGGAGTGATGGGGGTGGATCCAATGGTGGGAAGGGTCATGGAGTCATACAACACAGAAACAGGCCCTTCGGCCCAACAGGTTCATGCTGACCAAGATTCACACATAAGCTAATCACATTTGCCCACATTTGGTCCATATCCCTCTACCCCTCTAAACCTTTCCTATCCATGTACCTGTCCAAGCACCTTTTAAATATTATTAATGTACCTGGCTCAGCCACTTCCTCTGGTGGCTTACTTCATATACTGACCATACTCTTAAAAAGTTGCCCATCCAGTTCCTGTAAAATCTTTACCCCTCAACTAAACCCACTACTCCTTAATTCACTAACCCTGGGAAAGAGATTGTGCTCATTCGCTCTCTCCATGCCCCTCGTAATTTTATACACTCCTATAAGATCACCCCCTATTCTCCTATGCTCCAATGAGAAAAGTTCCAACCTCCTCAACCTATCGCCTTAAATCAGACTATCAGATCTCCCGGCAATACCCTCATAAATCTCCACTGAAAAAGTGATTGGAAGGGAGGGAGCATCTAGTCTGCTCAATTCAGAGAAGTAGATCAGTTCAATCAGTGAATGGTCCACATCAGAATAGACCAACATTCGCTGTTCAGGTTGAACACTGACAAATGGAAAACCAGCCAAGATGCCGAGGATACAGTGCTTGGAATCACAATATTGATAACAGGGCCAATCTGTCCATTATGTCTGTGCTGTTTAAAGTAAGGCACTGGCCCTAAGTCTACCTCTCAGCCCTTAGGTAATCTACCCTTTCAGAATGTAAGGTCCAGACACATAAAAACCTCTTGACGAAACGGACTTCCCTCTTCTTTCTAAAAATCCTTTTCCAAATTATAGTGGACTGTGGTTAATTGGGCCAATGCTTAATCAATTATGGCAGTCACTTATTTGGGACAACTCTTAAAGAACAAAAAAAAATTAAGAAAACAGCCAGGATTCCCTTCATTTATTTGGGACAGTATGCCAAAATGGGACAGGAGAGTGTTGCCGAACAGTTTTTAACTAGTGCCAGTCACACGCACAGTCTTAAAATAGCATCAATGCATGTGTTTGTGTTCAAAATGCAGTGATTTTTTTGTCACTGTTAGCTGG
Source organism: Mobula birostris (assembly GCF_030028105.1). Lineage (NCBI taxonomy): Eukaryota > Metazoa > Chordata > Chondrichthyes > Myliobatiformes > Myliobatidae > Mobula > Mobula birostris. Next base: position 26,303,359 of record NC_092374.1, on the reverse strand, counting down.
AGGGAAGCAAAACAATACAGAACTGGCTTGGAGATGCCAGAAACGGCTGGAAATTAGAAAATTAGACAATTTCACTACTTCAACAAGTTAGGTCCTATGAAGAATTAGAAGGTATTGACAATTATCATGAATGTTACAATGAAAATGAATAGGGGAATGCAATCATCAGAAACATTGTTTGAAGGCAGTCCGTTTTCTGCACTAGGTGTCTGCACTGATTTTGTTCATTTACAGCCAATCTAAAGAACACAGCAGCATACACCTGATTAATTCCTCCATCGATAACTATTAGGAACTGATACACAGTTTTCTAGTACTGTAGTAGTATTGGTAATGTTCTAGTTTGTTCTGTATTTCATTTAAGTATATAATTTATTAGTCAGTTAAATGGCAGTTTGTCTTTTTTATACCTTTTTAACTATTTCCACAAAACTTCAGCTAATTAGGGCACCTCCTAATTGGGCCAAAATATACTCGTCTTGACGTTTCTCCCAATTAACCAGAATCCACTGTATATTAAATCCAGGCCCCCTGATTTTTAATAGTCCTTCCTATTCCATCTTGGCTTGTTATTTTATACACCACATTGAAGTCTCCCTTCACCCTCCCTTGTTTTAAGAAGTGTAACTCTAATTTATCCAAGAGACTGCAGATGCTGTAAGTCTTAATGCAGGATTTCAACCTGAAACATCAACATTTCCTTTACCCCTGAACAGATACTGTGTGACCTGCTGAGTTTCTCCACGTTTTATTTTTGCTCGACATATCCAATCTCTCCTGAGAGTTACAGTCGTCCAATCTGATCAAAATCCTTGCGCACACACACAAAATACTGGAGGAACTCAGCAGGTCAGATAGCACGTATGGAGGGGGATAAACAGTCGACGGCCAAGACCCTTCATTGTCACACTTGGTGAATCTTTGCCACCTTCCAGTGAAATTGCTTATTTTCTGTTGTCGCCAACAGAACTACATGGAGCAGTCCAGCACTCTGAGGAATCCCACTGCGTCACCCACACAGTGGAGTAAAAATATTCAACATAAATGTAACAACTGGAATGGAAGAAGGGAAATGAAAAAAAAGTTGTAATTTGAAATGAAAATAGAAAATGCAGCTCAAGGCAGTGTCTGTGAAGAAAACCAAATTGAATCTGAATTATCAGGTTGATGAACTTTCATCAGACAGGACCCGGATTGTGTGGTAATGATTAAAATGTCTTTTCCAAATTAGCCTTTCATGTTTCCTCAGTCCTTTCTCCAAACCACTGCAATCCACATCTCCAGCCATCCAAACCATATACTCGGGAATATTTATAAAAATCTTTTCACCTCGTTCAATTCCTCTAAGTCCTTCAGTCAAACCTACCTTTTGTCTAATTATGTCTTCTGTGCTGCACCTAGGAATAATTTTTTCTACATTATTTAAGTGCAAGCTGTTGCCATCTCATTGCTAATTCAAGATTTACTTTAATGGGCAGAAATATCGGAAGCTGCAAAGTGTAAAGCACAAAACGCCAGCTGCTACAAAGAATAAAAACAAGATTAAAAACACGCACGCTCAAACTTTCCATCTAGACAGAAAATTGTAGGCTGAATTGCTTGCAGAGCATCGATCTGCAGTCTGGAAGTAGTGAAGGCAAAGACCTCCCCTTATGCTTGGATGCAGAAGTCATGCTGTTGGACAGACTTTCTGCATGCAATTATACACATGAAAGTAGTTAAAAAGAAATGTCATTTACATAGCACCTGCCAAATCCTCAACACATTGGGAAGTTGAATTTGGTATCCGGCAGGCCTGTTTATCAGCTGTGCCAAAGTAATAGTGGGACAGTTGGCACTAGCATTTCAGCAAAGCTGATAGTTAGCTGAAGTTACATTGTTAGTTTGAACTGAAGGAACTGAATCAAAACATAATATTCACCCCCCACACACACAAAAAAAAGATCTGGAATGTAAAGAAAGGATCAGGTCACTAATGAACTTAAGTGTGATTGTATATGTGAATGTAGGCTTATACGAATGTGAAACGTGTACACAGTTGGTGTTTACTATTTTCCCTCTCATTTGACAAGATGTCTGCATAATGACCAGCCACAATGCTCTAAGATAAAAGAAATGCTACTGTTATTATTGCCTACCCCCTCAAAAGAGATGTGCAGTGGATTCTGTTTAATTGGGTCATCAGTTAATCAGGGCAACTGCTTATTTAGGACAACGCTTAAAAGAACAAAAAAACTAATTGTGAAAAATAACAAGATTCCCTTTGTTTATTTGGGACACTATTCCATTTAATTGGGACAGGAGACTCTTTCTGAACAGTTTCTGACTAGCGTCAGTCGTGTGGACTTGTTTGGCCATTAGATACTGCATTGTACTTAGAGTGAACTGCTTTTAAATAGCATCAGTTGCTTGTGTTTTTTTAAAGGAGTGATTCTTGTCACAGATAATTGGTGAGAAGCAAGCAGAAAGACAATTCAGAACTGTTTTACTCACTGTGGTTTTAACCATTCAGGCTTGGAGATGCCGGAAACGACTGGGAGTGAAAATGAAATGATTTCACCACTTCAACAAGTTAGGGACTGCAAAGAATTTGAAGTTATCAAAATCATCTTAAATGTTAAAATGAAAATGAGGATTTGGAAGATGCAATTCAAAAGCATTGCATGAAGGCAGTCCATTATCTAACTCCACCAAGGACAGTCTCAAGCCTGACTGCAGAAGGAAGAGGGGTGGGATGGGGCTATCAGCCCCATCCCCATAAACACCCAGTGCTACAGAAACACCAATGGAAGTTCTAAAGACTTTATCCCTGGGAGAGGAAGGATACACCAAAAAGATGGAGACAACATGAGAGACTGGCCCAGGACAGAGAGCTCTGGCGAACTATGTCCCAATAGAGGTGATAGAGTCTAAGTAAGTAAGGAAGTCAGTCCACCTCAACACTGCATGTCTGCACTGATTTTGTTCATTTACATTCAATCAAAAGCACACATCAGCGACACTAGATGAACTCCTCAGTTGATAACTATTAGGAAGTAATGCATAGTTTTATAGAACTGTAGAAGTATTGGTAGTATTCTAATTTGTTCTGTATTTCAATTAAATACTTAATTTTTTACTTAATTAAATTGTAGTTTGCATTTTTATACCTTTTAACTATTTTCCTGAAACTTCGGCTAATTGGGGCAGCCACTTAATTGGACCCCGTGTGTACAAATTAACCGGAGTCCACTGGATTTTGATGCATTTAGCATGTTCTCCTTCATACAGAATTATTATTCTTTAGAGTTAGTGCATGTTAGTGCATTCACCTTTCGGATCTGTAAATTGCAGAGGAGCTGCTGACTGACAAAAACCATGCAACAACAAAACCTTACCAAAAACATTTGAAAATACACTTGAAACGAACATGCTAATTAATAATTAAAGGAAATTATTGCTGATGACCCCAGTGTAATCAATTTTAAACCTGGTGATTAACCACTCAATTTTCTGTTTCCCTCCATGTTCTCCACTAGTTCAAGATTAATTTGCTTGCCTCAGCCTTGCCCACAAAACTGCTCTTGTCCCGTGCTTGCACAGAATAGGGAAGACTTTTCAAATCTAAATGCACAAGCATCAGCTGCCATATTTTAGAAATATTTCCATATTGAAAAGTACTTAATGTACTGAGAAACTGATTGGCATACACTAATGGAGCGATTAAATAGTTCAGTCTATTTCTTATGCTATTTTCTGATAGTTAACCAGGTAGAAATTGATAAATGATTGGACAGCTTCTTTAGACACACTAAATTTTGATTATAAACTTGTTTTTATTGACTAAACTACCATTCACATACATTAAGCCTTACTTTACAGTACAAAATGTAATAATTACATTCCATTATGCTGCCTGATTTTGTTGGTTTATTGAAGATTTCATACTTGCTTTAAAGCTGATAAATTTTTATTAAATGACTGTGCTAAGAAATGGGACTCAGTCACATATTTATTTATCAAAAATCCCTGCATGAAAGTGATTTCCTTACACATTCAATGTTGCTAGCAGTTACTTAGATCATAAGACCAAGGAGCAGAATTAGGCCACTTGTTTACTCAGCCATTCCATCATGGCAGATATATTACCCCCTCAACCCCATTCTCCTGCCTTGTCCCCATAACCTCTGACACCCTTACTTACTTATAGGCTACTCAGCAGCCATGGAGAGAACAACCCAAGCACTTCAGTGTGCAATGAGGCCAATATTTACCTGATATCAGAGGCATATAGGTAATGCGGTGCATACCTTACATGGAGGTTTTGGTGGAAACCTTTGCTATTAACCCATCGGTAAAGTGAGGCAACAATTAAAGGCTGTCACACTGATCCTTTTATAAACAACATCAGTGTCCTTGGGTTAGCATTATGTGGAAGTGGAGCTGCCTTCACAGATCACAACCTCTGTGAAATATCAACTTCTCTCATTGGTCTCTTGATCAATTACTTGAGAGAACTATTAGTTCTATTTATAAGAACATAAGACACAGGAACAGAATTAGGCCATTCAGCCCGTTGAGTCAGCTCCACCACTCCATCATGGTCAATTTATTATCCGTCTTAAGCCTATTCTTCTGCCTCCTCCCGTAACTTTTGATGTCATTACTAATCGAGAACCTACCAACCTTTGCTTTAAATATACCCAATGATTTGGCCTCTGCTGCCATCTGTGGCAATAAGCTCCACACATTCACCACCCTCTAGCTAAAGAAGTTCCTCCTCATCTTGGTTTTAAAGGTACGCCCTTCTATTCTGACCCTGTGCCTTCCAGTCCTAGGAAACATCCCCGACTACAGGAAACATCCTTTCCAGGTCCACGTTGATCACATGAGTGGGAGAAGTAGGTGTGTGGCCAAACACAAAGAAGAGCAGTGCATCATCCATTCTGCATCACATTCTTCCCCCTCCCCATTTCCATGGTACTTTATCTGCAGCCTTGCAGTTATTGAAACCTCTACTCAATTTCCAGCATCCACTTCCTTAAACACATGAATTAGTGTGCAAAATGCGACATGATTTTGCCCATTTTCACAAATGGTTTCAAGAAACTGAAGTCACGTGCTTAGTGTATCAAAAGAAAGTGAACTCTGGTGTAACCCAACAAAAAGTTTGCATCACACATCAAAGTTGCTGGCGAACCCAGCAGGCCAGGCAGCATCTCTAGGAAGAGGTACAGTCGACGTTTCAGGCTGAGACCCTTCGTCAGGACTAACTGAAGGAAGAGTTTGCATGCAGTTTAGTTACAATTTCCCAATTGGGCACAGCTAAGAAACTAAAGGCCCATTACTTTAGCAGAATTATTAAACATCTTTATTATCTTGTTTCAATGCTCATCCCTCTTTTGGAACTACTCAGGCATGCATGCCTTGGACTCTTCTGCGGGAAGGGGAAGCCGTTGCGTCGGCAGAGGCAACTCCGCGACCTTGGTCATTCCGAACAGCCAGTAGGGGGAGCTCAGGTACAACTTTCGCCAGGTGAAAGCACAACCAGCGTTCGTCTCTCTCTCTCTCTCCCTTTACCACCTCCCCCAACCCCCCGCCCCAACCTCCCTGCAGCCGAACAATGCTCCATTTAATAGCGTGGGCGCTGCACTTGACAACCCAGACATGGTTGCCACCTTCCCACCTGGAATAAAAGCAGGACCTGCAGTTTCTCAAGTCCTTGATATTGTAGATCCCAAGAGCGAACTACATATATTTATTAAGTGGTAGAAAAAGAATGAGCAACACGTGTTTTTCTGTCAGTGCCCTGCGTGGAGACAGATTCAGGATATAGAACATATAAGCACAGTTAACTAAGAGGCAACAATAAATATACCGCTCTGATACGTCTTTCTAATCTCTATTTAAATGCGTAAAACATACAAGGAATGGTCAAAACCTTCATTCAGACAGCAAGGTTGATCTGACCGCATTAAATTGATACATTCTCAGAAACTATATATGGTAACCCAGGAATCTAATCTGGCCGATTACTAACTGCAGATATATTTTCATTATTACTAAATTTGGCAGGATAAAAGATAATTTAAGAGTATTTATTTACGTTACCAAAAGTCTCGTTAAAATTACCGAGAGAAATATATTGCTGATTGCAAAGCTAATTGCTGAGAACTGCCTCTCCATGGATTTTACATCCATATCTTCAAGTAGCCAAACATTGATCACTACACAAATTAACTGTACACACACACACACGTACAAGTAACCAGCCACAGATACAAAGCGTTGCTGTTTCATTTCCTACTATATTAAGTTGAGCTGTTTCAGTGAGAAATCGATAAAGTCATTAAAATTCAATAGGGTTAAAAAGAAACCGAAGCTCCTTTCCTTTCCGAATCGTGTTGTAACAGACTACATGTCTCGCTATCATACCCCTCCCTCCCTCCCCAGGGGCTCGCATTCCCAACATCAAGACCTGATGCAAGAACTGCAAAGATCTTGGACTCGACTTTTCTCGCCGGCTTTTGGCGATTCTGGCCTATTCCTCAGAACAGCCACTCAGTTGCAGCAAGCTTGTTCGGAGGTGGACAGCGTCCGTCCATCGCCCTACAGCAGTCCAACCACTTCACGCCAGAAAAAAATCAATCTCTTGAAAACATATAACAACGACTGCTCAAAAGGAAAATAGCGCACACTCTGAAGGAAGGGTGTACTGTTTGTAGCCACCGTCCATGCTCACACAACTCTAGATGTAACGTGCACCGCCATTCATCTATTCCAAAGGGGTTAACGCAACAGAAAGACCCTCTTACGCTTGTGTTTTTTCTAACATGAGAATGTCCATTCTGATTCAGATTACTTTTTACATTCCTTCCCGCTCTTCTCCACCCACAAAGCACTCCCCGAGCGGGATAGCATGCGCTAGCAACAACAGATATTAATGACTCGACATATAGCCAAGAATCACTGTTTATCCTGGCCTCCGTACCAGGTCAAATAACCAAGCAGTCGGTCACCCACCTTCCTCCGCCGACTCTTCCCTCACTGTCTGGAAACGGCAGAGCGTTCACGCCGTGTCTACGGGTTTATCCAACACTATCCCTGGATCACATTACACGGGCCGGCTCCCGGGGAGCAGCGACCTGCACTTACTCGGGATAGGTTGAAGCTCCCACCGCTGACTCCCAGTCATAGAGAGACAGAGAGAAAGAGAGAGAGATGGGGGTGGGAGCTAAAACTACTCTAACCTTTCATAGCAAGGTTAAAATACCACAGGAGGAGGCACCTCACAATCTCCTTTAACCGATGACTGCTGTGGGATGCCGGAGAGGGAGAGGATTTACAAGAGCGCCTGGTCCTTTCAAGGGTGCAAGATCAGCGTATCAGTTAGCTCATTCGTGGTGGTGGTGGTGGTGGTGGTGGTGGGCTTAAAGGGGGGGGGGGAATAGGCACTTTGTTCAGAAGGAGCTGCCTGCGTGTCTGGGACTCTCCTGGTCAGCCTCCTCCTACTCCCCCGCCCCGTTCAGTACAGTTGGATTTTCTAACAGGTCCATTTCAATTTTGTACTACACGTCCGAATTGAACAAAATTAGTTTTGTCTGCACGTTCGGGCAGTGGATTAACTGTATGTGTTTGCACACTGGGACTGAATTAATAAAATATGAGACAGAATTAAGACTGTAGGTACAGTATGCTGAAACCTCTCTCCATCGTTTCATAATAAACCAGTTTATATCCAAACTCTGCTGGACACATTCCCTGTGATGCAGTATTTTCTCAGCCCGGCTGCCGTGAATTCAGAGGCTACACTGAATGCAAGCTGCCTGTTTTTAATCTTCCCCCGTTCCCAGAATGTATACTTTGCCACTGACCGAACGCCAAAATAAGGGAATAACATTCACATTCCTATTTTAGCGTGAGCTTGGACGTCTGCTCTCCCACTCGGGGATGAAGCGATTTTAGTCTCCAAAACCTGTTTCATTACTGATTGTGATCATGCCTCATCTGTGACCTAACTCCCTAAGCCCACTTCTTTTAAAAACAAAAACAATCTATCGGTTTCAGGTTTAAAACTAACAAGCATCCAATTGCCATTTTTAGAAGTGTTCCAGGTTTTTGTCACTCTCTACTTGAAGTGTTATCTTATTTCACTCCTGGAATGCCTGGTTCCAATCTTTTGACCTGCCCCCTTGTGCGCGCCTCAGCAACCAGTAGGAAGAGTTTCTCTCTACACACCCCACGGGTTCAACTTAACATCTTAAATCAAATCACCTTACAAATTCTGTGAAGGAAATGTCTAATTTCTGTTATCATTGTTCAATTGTTGTACACCACATTTAATCCTGAATTTTCTCTTCTGTACTCACTTCAAGACAACATATCCAGATTAAGGTGTGAAACCCAGTGCAGGTATAATCTATCCAGGGCTGCTTTACATTTTTTTCTGCGAGCTCCTATCCCATATCCTCAGCCCTTTTGATTATCTACTGCAACTATATGACATTGCAATGATCTATAAACTTCAAACTTTTCAATATTTAGAAAGAATTCTGTTTTACAATTATTGAAGTGTAAAATGAATGCCTCCAATCTACACTAATTTTGATTTTTTATTCAAATTTTTAATGTCCCTCTTCACTCCAGGCAAAGTTGACATACACTCGGAGGCCACTTTAAGAGTCATTACGTGTAAGGAGTTTGTATGTACTCCCCATGACAATATGGGATTCCTCGGGCTGCTCCCGGTTCCTCCACAGTACAAAGATGCACCGGTTGGGAGGTTAATTGGTCATTGCAAATTGTCCTGTGATTAGGCTAGGTTTAAATCGGAGGGGTTGCTTGGCGGCGTGGCTCGAAGGGCTGGAAAGGTCTTTTCTGTGCTGTATCTCAATTAAAAAAAAGTATACCCATCTACAGTACCTGCTATTAATGCAGATATCTAATTAGCCAATCATGTCACAGCAACCCACTGTATAAAAGCATGCTGATATGGACAAGAGGTTCAGTTGTTGTTCAGACCAAACATCAGAATGGGGAAGAAATGTGATCTAAGTGACTTTGACCCTGGAATGATTGTTGGTGCCAGATGGGGTGCTTTGCTTTATCTCAGAAACTGATGATCTCCTGGGATTTTCATGCACAACACTCTAGAGTAGGGGTGCGTTCCCAACCTTTTTAATGCCATGGACCTCTACCATTAACTAAGGGCCAGGCTGGGAACTCCAGCTCTACAGTTTACAGGGAGAGGTGTGAAAATATCATTAAAAAAATCCAGTTAGCAGCAGTCCTGTGGAGTGAAAATGCCTTGTTAATGAGAGAAGTCAGAGGCGAATGGCCAGACTGGTTCAAGCTGACCAGGAGTCGACAGTAAGTCAAATAACCATGCGTTACAATAGTGGTGTGAAGGTTGCACCTTTTAATAAACAGCATGTCAAACTTTGAAGTGGATGTACAGCCTCAGAAGACCATTTACATACACTCAGTGGACACTTTATTAGATACAGGAGGTACCTAATAAAGTGGTCACTAAGTACACATCCAGCATTATACACCCCTCATGTAGAGCTCAACATTTTGCGCTATGCTTTGCAGAAAATTGAGCAAGTTTACTATATTTACCATTTGACTTTCCAGTTTCTAATGTGACCTTCCAGCAAATTTCCAAAACTGTAACTTTACAGCCAGCTGTCCATTCTTGCATCGGAAGTTTTTTATTTTCCACTTCTTTCTAGGGTGATGCAATTAAAAAGTGGCATATTGGCATTTCTATACAACCTGACCCAGCAGTATGGGTCTATCAGCAACAAATAATTCCCATTTATAAACGATAAGAATTCTGCAAATGCTGGAAATCGAAAGCAACACACACAAAATGCTGGAGGAACTCAGCAGGCCAGGCAGCATCTAGTGAGATGAATAACTATTCCACATTTTGGGCTGAGACACTTCTTCAAGATTCCCATTTATATAGACATGTAAGACATTACAGTGCAAAGGAGACCATACTGACCATTAAGCCTGTGATAAGTCATTGGCAGAGTTACCCATTACTCCTCCTCCTCTACCACTAAGTCATTTTTGCTCCTCACCAGTTACTTGTACAATTCTAATCGGAATCTACCTAGATCCAACATCTTCCAGATAGAACACCTGGGACCAAAATGCAAAGGGTGAAAAAAAAACTCACATTAAAATGCACATCACACATACTTAGACGAGGCAAGTTCCACTGTGGTCTTCAAGAGAATGTTCAATAAATGTTTGAAAAAATTGCAATGCTATACAGAAAAGGCTGGTAAAGAAGAATGGAAAAGCCTACAAAATTGGTGGATACAGTCAAGTCCATCACATGAACAGCTCTCCCCACCACTGAGCACATCTACAAGGAGCACTGCCACAAGAAAGCAGCATCCATCATCAAGGACCCCCTCCATCTAGGCCATACTCTCTTCTTGTTGCTGCCTTCAGGAAAGAAGTACAGGTACATGATCTTTAGGTCTCACCCCACCAGGTTCAAGAATAGTTGTTACCCTTCAAACATTAGGCTCCTGAAACCATTGTGGATAGATTCACTCACCTCAACACTGAACTGATTCCACAACCTACAGACTCACTTTCAAGGACTCCACAACTCATGTTCTCAGTATTATTTACTATTATTATTTTTTACTATTTACACAGTTCATCTTCATTTGCAAATCGGTTGAGTGTCAGTCTCTGTGTGTAACTTTTCATTGTTTATATTATATTTCTCAACTAGATCTACTGTGAATGCCCACAAGAAAATTAATCTCAGGGTAGCATATGGTGACCTAAATGTACTTCAATTAAAAAAATACTTTGAACTCTTGATGCCTTGACATCCTTTCTAAAGGACAGTGATCAGAATTGAAAACAATACTTCAGCTGTACCCTAAACAATGTTTTAAATATGTTTAGCACAAGTTATTTGCTTTGTACTCTATTACATTATTGTTACACTCTGGATACCAAATCAGTTTTTACAAAGAGCTTTGCCAAAACCTTATGCTAAAAGTTTTGCATACAGAATATATTCATAGTTCTTTGTCCCTGCACCTCCATTTGGCCTACAGTGCCTCTCCTTATCCTTCTATGAAAATATTTCATGAGTGTCACACTTCATCTTTCCATTTCAGAATCTGTCTTTGTTCTCTGCAAGTCTCTCACTGTGTATTGTATTGTATTTCTGAGTATCTTATCTGCAAACCACAAATTATCTGATCTCCCAATCATTGCTATATAACAACAAGCATTCTGATGCCTTTGGAAAAGCATTGCTTACTTCTTGTCAGGCTGAAAAACTGTCACCTGTTCTTTTCTCCTCCCTTGTTACCTGCCTATCACCCCCATCATCTGGATCCGCCTATCACCTGCCAGCCGTTGATCCTCTCTTTTCTTCCCCCACCTTTCCTATACTGGCTATTTCCCCCTCTTTCTTTCCAGTCCTCCTGATAGATCTCCACCAAAACTGTCGACTGTTCATTTCCCTCCAAAGATGTTGACTGACCCAACGAATTCCCCAAGCTCCTTTGTGTGCTGCACCGGATTTCCACTATCCCCATTCTTTTCTCTTCCTTAGCCAAGCTCAAACCCCTGTTTTACCATTCCTTTTACTCTCACAACCTTGAACTTCATTCAGTATCTATTATGGGATACCCAATCAGGCAAAAAGTACATACAGAACATCAACCCACCACCCACAACAAGCCTTGCTCCACCAAAGAACACAATCAAATTAGTCTAACATCACTTGCTTTTGCGATATTGGTTTGGATGTTTATCATTTGCACAGATCTTTTCAAACGTAAATTCAGATTGTTCAGGATTATTGTCTCAAAGTTCCTTTGACAGTGATAATGGGTTAACTGGTCTGTAGAATTCTAAATTTATCTTCAGCCCTCTTTTAAACAGTGATGCAGGCACCACCTAGAATCCAGACTGAAACTGTGACCACAGGCTATAATCATTCCACCCAACTTCCCTCAGAAACCTGGAGACACCCCAATTTGACTGGATGGCTTTTCTACTTAGTGGACTGCCAACCTTTTCACAGCAATCTGTTTATTTATATCACAATCAACACCACAATATTGGCAGCATTTTCTTTTTCCATGAAACCAGATGCAAAGTTCTCAGTTCATACTTTTGTCAAACCCCCTGACTTTACCATAAAATAGTCCTTTGGTTCCCCATTCAGTGTTATCCTTCCCAAAGTTAAATTTTCACCATTATAGTTCTTCTCCTTCTCCAACTTTAACCCTGCTTAAACCTTTTTTCTTCAGTAACTTCTATACTTTACCTTTACTTCTGTTCCTAGTCTAACCCTCCAAAAGTCAAGCCTTCTTCTTCTGTCTCATTTTAATCACTGCATCTTCAGATAACAGGAAACACCAATTTAATACATTCTTTCTTTTCCACTAAGGATGCATTCTAATGTTACAAAACCATCCTTGGTCCATGAACCTTCACCAGAACCGTCACAGTTCTGACGAAAGGCCTCAGACCTGAAACATTGACTTAGTTTCTCTTCTGCAAATGCCGTCTCTCCTTCTGAGTTTTTTTTTCAAATATCCAGTTTATTTTCACTGTCACTATCAAGCCATCTTCACTTTTGAAATCCTTCCATTATAGAATTACAAATTCACCTTCTATTTTTTTTATTTAACTTCAACTGAAGAAGGTCCCTTTATGGACTTAATTCAGTCAAGCTCTCCTGAAGGATATGAAAGCACATTTATATTTTACACTTTGAACATGATGATATTAAAGCAAAGTCACAGAAGTAGGCCCTTTTGCTCACTGTTTTGCTTGTCTGCACTTATCCCATATGTCAGCATTGGCTCCGTATGCTTCTATGCCTTGCCTACTTACTATGAGCCTGTCCAAATATCTCTTAAACAGAGTGATTGTACCTTATTCCACCATCTCATCTGAGAGATAGTTTCGTATTTATATCTAGAGTTGTAATTTAGATTTAAAGATACATTGTGGAATGGGCCCTTTGAGCTGCAGCACCCTACAAACCCCAATTTAACACTTATCTAATCACAGGACAGTTTACGATTAAGCTACTAACTGGTACATCTTTGGACTGTGGGGGAAAAAAACTCCCACATTCTATGGGGAGGACATGAGGACATACATCTGTGTAAAAATGTGTGCCTCAAAGCCGCTTTAAAACTCCTTTTAAGCCTCATCTTAAATTAATGCCCTTTTGTTTGTGATGCCACTACCACGGGGAAAATATTTTGACTGTTGACCATATCTATGCCTATTATAATTTTATGTCCCCCTACCAGGTTACTTCTCAGCTTCCTTCACTCCAAGGAGATAAGCCCAACCTATCCAATATCTCCCCACAATTAAAGTCCTCCAAATCCAGGCAACATACTAGTGAATTTCAACACGCATCAAAGTTGCTGGTGAATGCAGCAGGCCAGGCAGCTTCTCTAGGAAGAGGTACAGTCGACTTTTCAGGCCGAGACCCTTCGTCAGGACCACCTAGATTTCCTTTGCACTTTCTCCAGCACAACCACATCCTTCCTATAATCTTGGGACCAGCTGGAACATAATTACACAACTTTTACATCTTATGAAGTCAAGCATGTGATATGCTTTCCTCACCAATCTATCTATGCGTGCTGCCACTTTCAGGGAACAATTACTTGAACACAAAGTTTCCTTTGTACATCGACATCCCTAGTACCCTACCATTTATTATATACGTACTATCTGAGCTGAATTCCCAAAATGCCACTTCGCACTTGGAATTACATTCCATATGCCAATGTTCTGCCCAAATTTGCTTCTATTTCCACTGAGGTAATTTTGCATCCAATTAACCAATTTACCTTGCCTTCCACGTGTGTGTGTGTGTGTGTGTGTGTGTGTGTGTGTGTGTATGTGTTTTTTTCCTTTTGGATCAGCCTACCATAGGAGATCTTGTCAAATGCCTTGCTAAAGTCCATACAGAGAATGTCTCCCACCCTACTTTAATCTATCTACTCAGGTGCCTTCTCAAAAAAAAAGTCAAATTAGTGAGACAGCATTTTCCTCACAGGCATGCTGATCATCCCAGATTAGCCTTTTGAAATATACATAAATCCTATCTCTTAGGATTTTCTCCATTGATTTCCCTACAACTGATATATGGATCAACAGCTTGCAGTTGCCAGGCTTATCACTGCAGTCCTTCTGAAATAAAGGAACAACGTTAGCTATCATACAGTCTTCTTGCATTTCACCTGAGGCTAATAAAGAATCAAAAATTTCTGCCAGCTTTCTCCTCCTTTGCTTCTCAAGGTGAAATAGACAAAAACTTGGAACAGATGGGCTGTGTTAAGAGGAAAGGCTTGTATCTACTTGAGTTTAAAAAAGAAAGTTATGATGAGGAAAATATATACTGTTGAGAGATTTTGACACTATGAATGCAGAGAATATGTTTCCTTTCGTGGGAGAAACTAGAACTAGCAGTCACTGTTTAAAAACAAGGGTTCAGCCATTTAAGACAGAGATGAGATGAAAGTTTCCCTCTCAGAATTGTGAGTCTTTGAAATTGGCTTCCTCTAAAGACGGTAGATATTGTTTTTAAGGCAAAAGCAGGTGAAAACTTGATGAGCAAGGGGTGAAAGGTTGCAGCCAGAAGATGGGATTATGGAGTTGAAGTTACAATTAGATCAGTCTTCATCCTAACGAAAGGTGGAGCAGGTTGGAGAGCCTAAAATGCCCTTTTCCTTTTTCTTGGTCCTTTTCCTATGTTGTGTGCTCATTCCAGTCATTTCTCTGTAAGCTTTATGAGATAATTCCACCAAGTTCAATCAAGTTTTCAATAAATCAAAACCTACATTTCACGTGCATTTAAAAGAAAACCATCATGCTCACCATTTTTTTTATTGAGAGAATATTGCGTGGGGCCCTGGTACTGACTTGACTAACTGCAGAATGTGTCAGAAATAAGACCCAAAGTTCCACAGGACCAAATTTGTCCACACTCTAAAATCTGCTGTGTCAGTGATGCATATGGTTGTAAACTAAATAGCTTGAGAAAAGCCTGTTGCCCTGGTTACAAAATATAGTAATGCTTTATCACTCTGTTGTTTTTAAATCTGGTTGACAGTAGTACATTGTGATTGAATGTGACAAGGGCACTAATGTGACTAGCATAACTAAATGGATTTCTCACTGGCAAAGATCAGCCACCGAAAACAAGAGAAATGATTTTGGCTAAGTAATTGCAGTGATTGTGTCTTTTTCTGTGGGGGGACCCCTTTTAATCCCCAGTGCCAGGATGCCTGAAAACCAATACACCAGCTTGAATAGAAACTCTTGCCTCGATGCACTGTGTGCAAACAGACAAAACCTTCATAATTTTCACACATTTGCATCTATTATGAGGGCGAAGTCCACTTTCAATCACTGGTTTAACTAAATATTGGTACTGATTTTATTATTGTCACATGTATCAGGATACATTGAAAATCTTGTCTTCAATACTGTTAATACAGATCAAGTTATTACTCAGTGCATTGAGTTAGCATAATGCAGAATAAAGTGTAAAAGCTACAAAAAAGTGCAGTGCAGATAATCAATAAACTGCAAGATTATAACGAGGCCAAGAAACAATATTATCTTACCTTTCCCACCCACCTACTTGGTTTCACCTATCACCTTCGAGCTAGTCTCCTTCCCCTCCCCACACCTTTTTATTCTGGCATCTTCTCACTTCCATTGCAGTCTAGAAGAAGGATCCTGGCCCGAAGCGTTGACTTCTACAGATGCTGCCTGGCCTACTGAGTTCGTCCACCATTTTGTATGTGTCGTTTATCACACAAGAGGTCTGTTCAAGAACCGGATTACAGTGGGACAGAACCTGTCCTAGAGCCTGGTGGCGGCAGCTTTCAGGCTCCTGTATCTTCTGCCCAATGGAAGAGGCGAAAGAGAGAATGTCTGGGCTTGGTGGTGTCTTTGATTATGTTGGCTGCCTTTTCCGAGGCAGCAAGAAGTATAGACAAAATCCACATAAGGGAGGCTGGATCCTGTGATGTGCTGAGCTGTGTCCACAACACGCTGCAGTTTCTTAGGTTACCTGCCATACCATGCATTATACATCCAGACCCTGCCTGCTTATGTAATCCCAGACATCTTCTACAACTGATTTTTAAAAATTTTCCACATTGTCTTTATCGTCCTTGTGATATCAAAATAATAATCTCTCGTACTCACAATGATTGGCAGCACCTTGCAAACCTGGCAATGCTCCTGATTGTTTCATGATTTATACAAATCTTTGGTTGGGTGTATTTAAAACATGCGTCCCTTACTTCAGGAAACTTACGACAGTGTGGAAGAAACTATCCAGATGAAGCTAGGTATTAAGTAAAAACAAACTGGTTATGATGTAAATTCATCAACTTGAAACCCAAACTCTGCACAGATGCTATCCAATATTCGGCATTTTCTGTCAAATTTCAGATTTCCAGCTCCTACCATTTTAAAAGTATATCTTAGTTGCAAGTGTTATCTAGCCGAAACAAAAAACTCTGGGCTCCAGTTTCAACCCATATTTTGAGGACACTAAGTAACTAGGCTGCATTGTTGGTAATGGCATCTAAGTCCTCGGATACTAAGGGAAGGTTCTGTTATTATGTCTCCAGTGGGCATCATACCATGTTGAAAGAAGTCATCGCTTGAGAAAATGAAGTAAATGGATTAGTTCTTCAGGCCACTGCTACTGTATTTGTGAGATATCCTGCGTGAAGTGTATGCTTGTGAACCAAGAAGTTACTGCATCTCTAAGTAATTAATAGCATTTGACGAGCTGTGGGTGTTTCTGATGAAGGAGCTATTTAAATCTTTTACAGCTGCACATTGCAAGGTTATTCTGCAGTTCTGTTGCTTTCCTGGCCCTAGCGTGTTGCTCAGAAGTTAACCCGACAAAGCCATGGCTTTGAACAATGTAAAATCACCTGTCAACCGGTCAATATCTTCAAACCTATCTTTCTTTGAGGACTGAAATACCCACCCACCATTTTCTTCTGTCCTGGTCTCCTGGGCCAATTTAATTAGACACTCACCAGAATTGGACAAGGTAGTCACACATGAAAGTCTCTGGAGGACATAAACAAAAGCTTTATTCAGCAAAATTCCCTTCTGCTCTGCTGCTCTCCTTGTGGAATGTCTGCATAATTGTCATCTTTGTGCAAGGCCATCAAACATGTTTTTTTAAGGCTGAATTTTGATTGCTGTCAAACTTTCAGCCAACCTAAACAATAATAAGACTTCTTGTTTTTTTATAAAAAAAAGGGGGCAGTAGTAATAAAGATCCAATTGAAGTTAATAAGTGGTGCTGCTGTTTTAAGACCATGGACTTACACACGGCGAGCAGTAGGGAGCTATAGCCTAGCAGAGAACCTGTTAATAACACAGACATGTTCAAGCCAGTGCATTTCCTTCACTCACCAAAGCCAGAGGGAAAAGAAAGTAAAATTGATTTAAAAAAAGATAAAAAGTGGCTGCAAATATGAATCCTATTCATTTTGTATGTAAATTCCCGATAAATTGAAGCTAATAGTAACTATAGGTTGTTTTTTTGAAATCAGGTACATTCGGCAATACAGATAATGTGTCAGAGCACTCTTCTAACATCTGTTGACTGGAACCAGCAGCTCCAGTAGGAATTACCCTTCTGTCACAGCTCTCTTCAAGGTGGCTGTAGCTGTAACAGAGGGATAATTCCTACAAAGGGAACCTCCATCTCCCTGTTCTTGACGATCTACTTCCATTAATGACGTTGATTTTATTTGCACGGGCATGTGTGTCTCCATGCAGGTGTGGTTGTGCATATAGTGCACATATCTCTGCCCTTGTGGCCGGTCTGGTTTCCAATTGTCCTGACTGTGCTTGCCTTTGGAACGAGATCCCACTCTGTCAAGGCAGTTTGACCAGACACTCTGCAACAGCCACGCCATGTTAAAAGAATTCCCACATGGGCATCCTCAGCATGACAGGGGATATTAAATCGATCTTGATCATCAAGGACTGACAAATAGGAAGGAACAGTTAACCTTGCCTTCCATCTCCAACACCTCTCTACTTTTGCCCTATTGGTGAGACGGCACTGTTACCAAACCAGTTGAGGCCAGCAATGGCTTCTCAACTTACTTCGGCATCAACAGTACTCTTGCCTCCATCTTGTTTCGCACCCTCAAAAAAGCCATCAGTGACATCATTTGAAAACATAGCACTGATGTTCATGTGGACACTGCAAGTGTCTGACTCTAACTTAAACCCTCCACCCTCTCTTAAGGTTCTCCAAAGATTGTGGTCACAACAATTAGTACCAGTTGAGCAGAAATTTCCTCCAAATGAAATACTGGTCTACAAACTCCATTTCCAAGCTACCAATTGCATTCTTTCCCGTGCAGCATTTCGAAGTTCAGCCAGGCTGTTTGGAACTCTAGAGAGATACTTAAGCCTGAGATGAGATTAAGGACACACCTCTGTGCCATCACTAAGACCGTCTGTATCCACCTCCAGCATCATCCAAGTGGCTTCTGCCTTGGCTCACAAGCTGCTGAAATCCTTTGAAACATCCAGACTTAAGGGTACAAGCTCACCATGACCAGCAGACCTTATTTCACCTTCTATGAAATTCCAATCTCCCTTTAATCCTCAAATTCTTGTCCCATTATGATCCTAAAGTTAATCAGCGTTGGCACACCCTAAGAATTTCAACAGCACGGCAATGGCTCCCTCCAATTTTCCGGCAGTTTTACTGTGAAATCTCACTGCTCAGATCAGCAACTTCATTCATTTCAATAGAGGGAACTGGCTCTAAATCTAAGGGATTACATTTTTCAATTACCCAGACATAACATTTTAGGTGGGTTCAATGCTTAACTTACATGGATTTAGCTGTTTTAAGTCTTATTATTATGTTAATTATTTGCATTTTATTTTAATATTTAAAATATTGAAATCATTTTAAAGATTTTAATGATATGATTAATTTTTAATAGCTGCTGAATGCTTTCTCTAAGTTTATGAAGGTCAGAAGCATTCACAGACATTCAAAGTCATTTCTCTGTTTTGATAGTGAGTTTGGCCCTTTTCTGCTCTCAAAGGGCTGGCCTTGCATTTTTGACAAGAAAGCTGCAAAAAGCCTCACTAATCTGGGGCTGGTTTTGGAGTCTGGGTTGCTCTGCAGGTTAAATATAGTCAAGATGTGTCTCCTTGCTCTCCTAGGCAGTCTGAGCTAAACGGAACTGCAGGCAGTGTGTGCGTCCCAGACAATATGTTGCACATCATGGCCCTAGGTTCTGGAAACCCAATCCTGTTCTTCTCTGTCACTCTGGTTCTCTTTCCTCCTTTAAAACATTCTGAAAAAGCTAACTCTTTCTTCATGCTTTTTGGTCAAGGTTATTCACTCCATGTTATATCAAGAAGTATCTGATATGCTCGAAGCATCAATGGCTATAATACCAGGCAAGAACTCAGCTGTGGTGCTGAAGATTATCATCTCAACACTACTTTCAACTGTATCTAAACTGTTCCAATATACTGTAGATGTAACATTGGCACAAATATGACAATGTGGAAAATTGCCCAGAATACACCCTCTTAACAAAAGGCAGGATAAATACAATCAAGAAAAACTATCTCCATCAGTTATCCTTCTATCAATGGAAAAGTGGTGGAGGATATCACCCGCACAGAGTCAGTAATGGTTTGGGTTTCACTAGGTAACTCGACCTCGTCTTGGGTCAAATGCAGACTGAGAGATTTATGCCCAAAGGCAGATGAAAGAGAATGTCCTAAACATCAAAGCAGCTTTTAATTAGAAATGGTATTAATGAACTGAAGTCAATTGGCAACCTTATACATGGACAATGGTTGGGTTGTTAGTCATTAATCCCAACCTCTGGGAAGTACAGCCAGTGACCCTCAGATTGGTGTCTCAGCCCAACCACCTGCAGCTGCTTCTTGAATCACTTTCCTTCCGTCATAAAGTCAAAAGCAGAGATGTTCATCCCTTTTTTTGTTCTAAGATACAAACAGCATTGTGACAAGGACTGAAATGTAGCAAGAATCACCTATTCAACATTCAGCCAAACTACCAAACACTGTATCTCCCACCATCAACTACTTGGCAGTAGGGGTTCAGGGTATCATTTATCACCCTGAATTTTCATACTGGGTGTGGTGTACAAAATACACCATGGTTAATCATTCAGTTATACTGTTAGTACCTCCTATATCCTTTCTGAAGAAGTTTCTTAAATATTAAAGATCTCCATTCCATTCAATGCACATTACTATTGACTCCTTATAGCTGGTCAGCCAATCTTCCTTTCTGTTGCTGTAAGACAACTCAAACCATGGGACACTTTGTATATGAAAAAAACAATCCTCAGTCAAATGAAGACAATATATTTATCAATCTCAGGCAAAGAGAAGATTACATTTTTGTAGTGACTTTCCTATCTTTCTTAGACTATTCCAAATATAACTGAAACAATTTTGGCATTGTTACTGCTTATGATGTAGTCAATTTATGCATGGCAAGCTCCCATCTACAGTACAGCAAGGTAACGGTAACAAAGGGGTGTAAATATGGACCTGGGGAATAGGGATAATACCTCTGTTATTCATCAGTCCAGTGTCACATGAATTTTTTTGTTCAACAGAGAAAGCAGATAACACCTCAGTTTAAAGCCTCATGTTTAACAATATTTTAATTATTCTTCACATGATTATTAATATAAATAGCTCTCCATAGTGATAATTAGTGATCTTAAATAAATCTAAAATGGAGAACATTGTCTATGTTATGTCATGACAGGATGCCAGGGAACATAAGTTCAAACTAAGAGAGGCAAATCCAGAATAGGTAGGAGAACATTCTTCACAAAAAAGAAGATGTGCAATTCTCTCACAGACAGGCATTGGAATTACTTAAGAACAGCCTGGATATAGTGGCTGTCGGTCTGTACAGTTTCCACAGATGGATAAGGACAGTGCAGGCTCCCGGAGAAGAGCCTTACTATCATTGTCATTCCTTATAAATTGTCTCCTTCATTAGGTTAGAGTGTTGGCATGCCAGCTCTTGATCTAACAGCCTTCTTGGTCTGGTCAGGTGACTGTTAGAGACAGAGCCGAGTATGAAGACAGAGCAGGAGGAAATGACTAGATGAAGAGAAGAGTGATGGTGAGGGTGAGTGGAAAGGGAAATGTAGAGAAGCTAGGCATTATCTAATGAGTTTCACCAAGGCCCAGGTGGAGTGGATTGGCATATTTTCCCAAGAATCCCATGCATTTCTGAGGATGATAGAGAAAGTGGCTAAGAAGAATAAAGAGATTGGGCAGCATTAGAAAGGAATATTTGGAAAGGGATAAAGGATCAACTTAGAGTCAGTGAATCCTGCTGGTAGCCAGGGTGTGTGTGAGTGTGTAATCACAGTGACGCTGAAAAATAGCACAAGGAGACTTGTCAAGCATTCTGCAGTCAAATATCTTGCTTGCATGTGTATCAACTTGCAAACTGTAACTGGAGTAGAGAAGTATTGTGAATCTCTGCAACCACACTCCAGTGCTTTTTATTTTAAAGTACATGATACTGAAATGGAGTCTTCTCTGATGGCCCTTCTTCTTTCCTTTCTTCCATGGTCCCTTCTCCTTTACTATCAGATTCCTTCTTCTTCAGCCCTTTACTTCTTCCACCGATCACCTCCCAGCTTCTTACTTCATCACCCACCCACCCACCCATCTTCCCCCTCACCTGGTTTCAGCAATCACCTGCCAGCTTGTGCTCCTTCCCCTCATCTCACATTATTCTGGTCCCTGCCTCTTTCCTTTCCCAGCCTGAAATGTCAAATGCTCATTCCCCTCTATAGATGCTACGTGACTTGCTGAGTTCCTCCGGCATTTTTTCTGTGTGTTGCTCTGGATTTTCAGCATCTGCAGATTCTCTTGTGTTTCTGCAAAGTAATTTTTCCTCACATCAATATTAATATGCAGTAAACTCTCAGATGTTATCTTTTAGTAAGGGAATACTACAGAAAATTGCAGATTAAGAATATAACAGAGTTATTTACAGCGGTTGTTATGATGTAGACCAGTAATCATTTTCCACTCAGAATTTTGAAAGGTCAAAGTTGTGAAGGCAAACCTTCCTACTCTGTGGAAGTCAGATGAGTAAGGAGTCAGGGCAGGAGCTGGGACCAATGCGGTAGTTGTGGAGAGAGGCTCAAAGATAGTGGTGAAGAATGGGTGACTGGGCTGATAGAGAAACATGGAAGGTTTGGGATGACTGTGTGGAGCAAGCAAAAGCTGATGGGTTGGGCAAGCATTTGGAGGTGGGGAGAGTGAGCTTTCAGTGGAGGTGTAGGTTCAAAAATCAAGAATGTGTGATCCCATTGGGAGATATGAACCACGTCAGAAGCTGGGGATCGAAAAGAAAAATGTGCAGATGCTAGAAATCTGAAGTAGAAACAGAAAATGCTGGAAATACCTAGCAGGTCAGGCAGCATATGTGGAAAGAAAAAAAAAATCAGCATTTTGGGTCCCAGACCCTTTTTAGAACCATTGTTTAGTAACTAGGGGCATGACAGTTGTTCAGGTAGTAGGGGCTGGCTCAGGGGAAAGTATCGAGTGTCGATGGAAGATAGGATGAAGAAAGTGAAGGTTGAGTGAGGATTGTGAGTTTCAAAGGAACGGAGCCTGCAAATGAAAGCCAGATCCACAAATTTATTTAAGAGGGGACGGGAACCTGTTTTAATTTATGTTACAACAAATTTGCCAGGCTTTGTGAAGGCTTATTTCTGCCTGATCGCCTAGTAAACAGTGCAGGTCATACATACATACACAGCTGAGAATTCCAGTAGTGGGGTCCACACATGCACATTGCACATCATTCACTGGATGTCACTCTGCACAACCTGATGTCTCTGTGAGTTAGTGCCAAGCGCACAGAGAACATGGAACAAAATCCCCAAACCGCACGGAATTCATGGTCAATCCATAACTTTCAACAACCTGTTAACTTTCATAGAAATTGGACTGCACGGCTCTCTTGAATGGACCTTCTGTACGATAAGGTGGTCTCTTGGTCTCATTGTCTACCTTGTTATGATCTTGCATTTTGTCATTTACCTGCACTGCACTTTTTTCGGCAGCTGTCACACTTTACTCTGCATTGTTATTGCTTCACCTTATTGTAGCTCAATGCACTATGTAATGATTTGATCTGTATAAGCAATATGCAAGACGAGATTTTCACTGTATCTTGGTACATGTGACAATAATAAACAAATACCGATACAGTAACGTGGCATTTTACAAGGAAATTTCTTGGCAACTAATCCTGAATAGCTCCCAGATTTCTCAAAGAAAGTTAAGCTGATAAGATGACGCCTGTGATTACTGGCCCACTTTGGAAAGGGAGGGCTGGTTAAAGTCTCTCTTCTGTTCCTAATTGCATGTGACTTTCCTGGGAACTTAAAAGTATAACTGGATGATGAAAAGCGAAGTGGAGCTAGAAGCTACCCATAATAAACTGCATACACTTCATTTATTACCCACAGCTCTGAACAAAATCTATATAGCATGGGCACCTTCCCCTCCCCCTACTTTCTCACACTGACTTCTTCACCCTCTCTTTCCAGTCCTGATTTAGGGTCTTGGTCCAAAACATTGATTCTTGACCCTTTTCCATCGATGCTGCTGACCGGCTGAGTTCCTCCAGCATTTTGTGTGTTTGCTCTGGATTTTCAGCATCAGCAGAATCTCTTGTGTTTATATACGGCATGCTCTATACCTTGGAAACTGTGAGAGATACATTGAAAAAGCCTCCCGCCCTGGACAGTAATTACAAAATTGGCTTCAAAAATGATATATTCACCCGTCCAGAGCAGTTCATTCAAAGCAAATTCTGATCTTTTGTTCCAACTCCAGAGATGCTGTATAAGGCAAAAATTCACAGGGTCTGCCACTTCTCCTCCCCCAGCACTTTGGTTTTTCCCTGCAACATCAGTCAATCAATATATGACATTAATTCTGCGGCAAAAAAAACTTGCCTGCTGACCTAAGAGGCCGGTACAGTGTGCAACCTAGATGCTGTCTGCTTTTAAAGAAACCATCATATTCACCTAAACGTGGCAGAGGTATGTTCCTTAATATCGCTACTTTAAAAGGTTGCTGCACCTCTAGATTTTGAAGCACAGACTATCAACATGATTCCCAAAGGAAAGTTATTGTGCATCCTATAATGCACAATCAGTAGTCACTTTATGAGGTGCCTTCTGTACCTAATAAATTGGACATTGAAAATATTTTCATGTTCTTCTGCTGCTGTACTCCACCCAGTTCAAGTGTTGTCCATTCAGAGATGCTCTTCTGCAGAGCACTGCTTAACATATGTTTTTTTAAATTTATTGTCACCTTCCTGTCAGCTTGAACCAGTCTGGCCATTACCCTCCAATCTCTCTCATCAATGAGGCATTTTCACCCACAGAACTGCTGCTCACTGTATGTCTTGTTTTAATTTTGCACCATTCTGTGTAAACTCTAGAGACTGTTGTGCTTGAAAACCGCAGAGCAGCAGTCTCTGAGATACTCAAACTACCCTGTGTCGCACCAACAATCATCCCATGGTCAAAGTCACTTAGATCACATTTCTTCCCCATTCTGATGTTCGGGCTGAACAATAACTGAACCTCTTGACCACGTCTACATAGTTTTATGCATTAAGTTGATGCCAGATGTTTGGCTGATTAGATATTTGCATTAACAAGCAGGTGTACCTAATGAAGAGGTGTACAGTTCACTTTTTCAACCTTGCTGCAGCCAAACAAAAAATGAATTAACTCTGCATGTTGGTGGTTGCAGAAGGATTCACACTGTATGCTGTGAGGTCCAAGTGCCCCTGCGACATCAATACAGAACGAATGGCTGAAAGCAGCTCCTGAGCTTCCATCCCTTGAATCAAATGCAGCTCCCAGCAGTCCCTGACAAGTTTTAAAGTAATGCTGAAAGGGAAATAAATCTGCAGCCACAACATCTATTGGCAAGGTGCTTTGGAGATTGGTGACTTGCAGAATACGATTCTTGTGCTGAGGATTCATGTGGAAAATCTAAACTTAATTGTCATCATTCAGGAGCAATGGCGTGTGGCTGGGGTATATAAATCCTGCACAACCTGATACAGTACCTGCAGCGCGTTCTCAATTCTAGAGTTTTCTACACTTTGTAGCTGAACAACCCATGCCTTCTGCCAGAAACATTCTGCTGTCTTCTGCTTTCAGTCAGAGACATGCCAAAGTGAGGCTGACAGACAACGCCTCGTGTCCAGAAATTGTTCACCAAGCCGTTGAGTAACATAAACCAGATACAGGCCCTTTAGCCCACCATGTCTTTGTGGCCATCTCTTACATCCCATTCACCATCACATTGCTGATAACCTCCCAGGCTTTGGTATTTCAAATACTTGCCCAGCTATTTTTCAAATATTGAGAGTGTTGCTGACACAACCACATTCTCACTGCTGATTGGAACCATGTATCGTGTGATTTTTCTTCATGCTTTGTTTCTCCAACACAGTATTTCTCACCTTAATCCAAGGGGTAGTACCTATTGTATAGTAGGGCACCGAGGAATATTGATAAACAGAGGGACTCATCTAGTTGAGATGCAATGCTTATTTGTTGGGACAGCTTTGCGCTTGATGCTTTGGCCTAAGTGGGCTTTTAGAGAATACATTGTGCTCTCCCTGTATTGCTTATTGACAAGTAAGTACCTTGGCAATTCATTCATTTTGTATGATTTTTCCCAGTAATTTTATCTCGCAATGAGAACATTGAATTCCTCACCTTTGTCCATTATTTGGTTTGAGAAGTGGCAGTCTTTGAGTGCTGGGGCCCTGACCAACTATTACTCTACAGGAACATATCCCAGACTTCAATTAGCAAAGAGCAAGCTAGATTCTGCCAGTGTAAAATTAACAGCATACTAAGCTAAGTCATTCAGTCCCTTGGGGTTGTTCTACTACTTAATGGGTGATCTCTGACATAGTTCCCTATCCCTTAACATCTTAGGTTAATGAGAATCTCCAGTTTAAAATTAACAACCTATTTACATCAAATGTAATTGGCCATTCGAACTTACTACCACCCTCTGCTGGTTCTGACTTTAGTTTATGGCTCCAATCTTAGATTTCTCAGCCAGCAGAAATAGTTTCCAACTACTCTATCAGTTCTCCTTAATATCTTTAAAGATAAAAATCTTAATCTTCTAAATTCCAGGTAATAAAGCTTAGCTGTAATCATAACTTCTGCAGTGCAGCTAGTTCTGTTTCTGTTAAATGTCTGCTGCACTTTAGTCAGGACCAATTTATCTTTCCTAAGATGTGGTGCCTGTTAGTGGACCCACCTTGTCTAAATGAGGTTTTGCTTGGTTGTATCATAACTGCTATCCTCTTGATATAAAGGCCACTTCAAAGTTCAAAGTAAATTTGATTATCAAAGTACACCCATGACTGCATGACTAGGCAGAGCTCAAATGCCATTGATGAATTTGTTGATGATGCAACCATTGTTGGCAGAATTTCAGATGATGACAAAAGGGCGTCCCAGAGTGAGATATACTAGTTAGTTGTTGCAGCAACAACCCTGCACTCAACATCAGCAAGACCAAACAGCTGAATGTGGACTTCAGAAAAGGCAACACAAGGGAACATAAACCAGTCATCATAGATGTATCAAAAGTGGAGAGAGTGAGCAATTTCAAGTTCCTAGGTAGCAATATCTCTGAGGACCTAATCTGGATGCAACATATTGATACAGCTATAAAAAGGCAAGACTGTGCCTAACTTTCATTAGACCATAAGACAGAGGAGCAGAAATAGGACATTTGGCCCATTGAGTCTGCTCCACCATTCAATCATAGCTGATCCTTTTTTCCCTCCTCAGCCCCACTTCCTGGCCACCTCCCGTAACCTTTGATGCCGTCCTTGGACTCACTTTACACCGCATGCTTTCGGAGCAGTGCTGCCAGGATAATCAAGGACATGACCCACGCAGCCAACACACTTTTCATCCCTCTTCCCTCCAGGAGAAGGCTCAGGAGCTTGAAGACTCGTACGGCCAGATTTGGGAACAGCTTCTTTCCAACTGTGATAAGACTGCTGAACGGATCCTGACCCGGATCTGGGCCGTACCCTCCAAATATCTGGACCTGCCTCTTGGTTTTTTTGCACTACCTTACTTTCCATTTTTCTATTTTCTATTTATGATTTATAATTTAAATGTTTAATATTTACTATCGATTTGTAATCCAGGGAGTGGGAAGCACAGAATCAAATATCGCTGTGATGATTGTACGTTCTAGTATCAATAGTTTGGCGACAATAAAGTATAAAGTGTCCAGTCAAGAACCTATCAAACTCTGCCTTAAATACACCCAATGACATGGCCTCCATAGCTATCTGTGGTAACAAATTCCACAAATTCAACACCCTCTGGCTAAAGAAATTTTTCTGCCTTTCTGTGTTAAATGGACTCCCCTCTATCCTGAGGCTGTGCCCTCTTATTCTAGGCTCCCTCATCATGAGAAACAGCTTTTCCACATCTACTGTGTCTAGGCCTTTCAACATTTGAAAGGTTTCAGTGAAATCCTCTTTCATCCTTCTAAACTCCAGCGAATACAGACTCAGAGCTCTCAAACATCCCTCGAAAGATAACCCTTTCATTCCTGGAATCATCCTTGTGAAACTCCTCTGAACCTTCTCCAATGCCAGCACATCTTTTCTTAGATAAGGAACCCAAAACTCTTCACCTCACCGGTGCCTTACAAAGCATCAGCATCACATCCCTGCACTCGTATCCTAGATTCCTTGAAATGAATACTAACATTGCATTTACCTTCCTCACCACCTACTCAACCTGCAAGTTAACCTTCAGGGTGGTCTGCACAAGGACTCCCAGGTCCCTTTGGATGCATCTCAGATTTTTGGACTTTTCTCCCCATTTAGAAAATAGTCTGCACATTTATTTCTGCTACCAAAGTGCATGACGATGCATTTGCCAACACTGTATTTCATTTGCAGAAACTTGTAAAGTTGCAGAAGTTGCAGAAACTTGTAAACTTAGTCGGCTCCATCATGGGTACTAGCATCTAAGACACCTTCAGGGAGCGGTGCCTTAGGAAGACAGCACCCATCATTAAAGATCCCCACCACCCAGAACATGACCTCTTCTCATTGTTACTATGGCGAAGGCGGTACACACTCAGCGATTCAGGAAGAGCTTCTTCCCCTCTGCCCTCTGATTTCTAAATAGACATTGAACCCATCAACACTTCCTCACTAGTTTTCATTTCTGTCTTTTTTCAGTACAGTACTTATTTGAACTTATCTATTTAACATGCATTATATATACTTAATATAATTCAGTTTTTGTTCTCTATGTTTATTTATTATGTATTTCATTTTACAGCTGCTGTAAGCGATCAAATTTCATGACATACACTGGTGATATCACACCTGATTCTGCTTTTGATTCTGAATTCACCATATAGAACTCCGAGATTCATTTTCTTGTGGCCATACTTAATAAATCTACAGAAGAATAACCAGAACAAAGTCATTGAAAGACTGCGCAACTAAGATGTTCAACTAGTTCAGAGTGCAGAAGACAACAAATCATGTAAACACAAAGAGAAAAAAAAATAATAAATAAGCAAGCAATAATTATTGAGAACATGAGATGAAAGTGAGTCCATATGTTGTGGGAACATTTCAATAATGAGGCACATGAAGTTGAATGACTTTGGTTCATTTAGTCCTGGAACTTCCGATTATTTTCTGTACCTGCTCATGATATTTTAATAACCAACCCACATGGGCAAACAATTCTCTGTGGACCTTCAGCTCCATCTAATTTTTCCCAATTTTGGAAGTACATACTTGGTCCTCACCTTACTGTATTAAAAATATTTGGCTTCCTGGTCCACAAAGTCAGCATTCAAAGTTGAGTTTAAATTAAATTTGTTACCAAAATACATATATATGTCACCATATACTACTCTCGAAATTCAGTTTCTTGTGGACATTCACAATAAATGGTTATTCGTCAGGGTGCGAAAGGATATGGGGAAAAGGCAGGAGAAAGGGATTGAGAGGGAAATGGATCAGCCATGATGAAATGGTGGAGCAGACTTGATGGACTGAATGGCCTAATTCTGCCCCTATGTCCTATAGTCTTATGGTCTAAGTACAAAGAAACACAATAGAATCAATGAAAATCTGCACACAAAGACGGACAAACAACCAATATGCAGAAGACAACAAATTGTGCAAATACAAAGAAACCTTACTAATTAAAATAAATAATATTCGGAATATGAGTTGTGGAGTCCCTGAAAGTAAGTCCACAGGTTGTAGAATCAGTTCAGTGTTGAGGGGTAGTGAAGTTATCCATGCTGCTTCAGGTACCTGATGATTGAGGGGTAATAACTGTTCCTGAACCTGGTGGTGTGGGACCTAAGGCTCCTGTACCTTCTTCCTGATAGCAGCAGCATGGCCTGGATGGTGGGGGTCCTTGATGATAGATGCTGCTTGTAGATCATTATACACCCATTTACACTAATCCTCTACAAATTCCATTCAATTCTCCCTGCATCATTATCAATTCCCTCCAGATTCTGCCACTCGACAATACACGAGGAACTATTTGTTATTGCAAATTAATTTATCAACCTACAAACACAAGAGATTCTGCAGATGATGGAAATCCAGAACAACACACACAAAATGCTGGATGAAATCAAGAGGTTAGGCAGCGTCTACGGAGAGAAATAAACATTTGACATTGCTGATTGAGTTCCTTCATTAGTCTTAAAATGCCGACTGTTTATTCCTCTCCATAAGAGCTGCCTGACTTCCTGATTTCCTCCAGCAATTGGTGTGCTTTAATTTATCGACCTGTTTACCTTTGGAAATGGGAGGAAAGCGGAGTGCTTGGAGGAAACCCATGGAGTCATAGGGAGCCTGTGCAAACTCCACACACACATTGTAAACCTGGACCACACACATTGTAAAGCAGCGGCTCTGCTGACTGCAATACTCTGCCACTCGTATTTCCATCATACTGCCTTCAATGTTACCCATCTTTATAGAGAAACACAGGAAACCTACAGCACAATACAGGCTCTTCATCCCACAAAACTGTGCCAAACATGTACTTACTTTAGAAATTACCTATGGTTACCCTTAGCCCTCTATTTTTCTAAGCTCCATGTACCTATCCAAGAGTCTCTTAAAAGACCCTTGTATTACTGAATATGGGACTTTCTATACAATGCTCTAACATATGGTGAACAATTGTGGCCCCAAAGCAAATGCTTCTGGAGTTGCAAAGATCTTTTGCCTTTACACCTACTCTCGGCTGAATGCCCGGTCAAGATTGTTTTTATATTCTCTTGTGAAGCTAGCACTTATTGTATAGCACTAACCTCTACAGAACCAAGATCGTTTGGATTCCGATTCAACCACACTGATAGTTTCAGAGTTAGGTATAGGGTAGGCAGGTAAAAATGTCAGATTCTTTTCCCTGAAGGTTATCTGTGAATCTTATGGGATTTAACAGTTACCAAAAGCATTTTTTTGTGACACTAAGGACCCATATTGTCCATTTTGCCTGTGCACCCACCCCCGACTTCCCTCAAATACCTGGAATTTAGCTGTTTTTTTTTGTTCATGCTTACTTTATTTTTCCTTTTTAGGTCTCTGTCATCTTAAGTCATCCATGGATGTTACCTCTTGGAAGTTGAAATTTGACCAGCATCCTTTTGAGCATCTTGTGTTTCCTGTAATGGCTTTATCCACCAACAATTTACTGTGGACAGGTTCTCAATGGATGGAAATCAACCTTATCCAAATCAAGAATATTAGAGGCTGAATAGTTTTTCTTCCGTTTAACACTACATTTGACTATGGTCGTTGTTGAATTAATACAAGTTGACCATTCAGCTTATTATACACCAGGAACAGAAAATAATAGTCATAGAAATCTATTGCTCTATTTCAAAAGTTGAAATTCCTAAATGAGTGAGGCCTACCATTATAAAATGCTTGATTATTATGCATTTTGCCATTTCACAGCTATTACCAGCAGATCTATACAGAATTCGCATTTGAATCAGAAAGTATTTTCTGTTTCATATATACAGTATATCCATAAATTCTCCATTATCTATTTATACAGTTATACAGCATAGAAACAGGCCTTTCAGCATATTGAGTCTGTGCTGGCCACCAGGAGAACCCATTTCTCATTGAGATGAAGCATTAACTCTGTTTCTCCTGCCACAGAATGCAAATGAACCTACTCAGAATCTCCTGGATGTCTTCCCCTTAAGCTTTCCTTTCTCTGACATTCTTCAAACTTTCAAATTGTACTTGGAATAAAATGATCATTATTTCCTCGTTTACTGTCACTTATTTTATGCCGCCTTACTCAATAGATTTTAGGGCTTCATCTTCTTCATCTTTGAAAAAAACGAGATGCTACAAAACGTGTTTACATTCCTATATCATTCAGATGACTCAAAGTAATTATCAAACTCTAATTTTCTTCTAAAAAGCCAAATTGCAACTTATAGGTGCATGGAGTCACCTAGAATGGAAACCTGCCTTTCGGCCCACTACATCCTCACAGTTCATGGGAGATTTTAACATGCAGGTCGATTGGGAAAACCAGGTTGGTAATGGATCTCTAGAGAGTGAGTTTGTTGAATGCCTAAGAGATAACATTTTTGAGCAGTTTATCATTGAGTCTACTAGGGGATCAGCTATACTGGATTGGGTGTTATGTAATGAAACGGAGACGATTAGGGAGCTTAAGGTAAAAGAACCCTTAGGAACCAGTGATCACAACATGATTGTGTTCAACTTAAAATTTGATTGGGAGAACGTAAAGTCTGATGTAGCAGTATTTCAGTGGAATAAGGGAAATTACAGTGGTCTGTGAGAGGAATTGGCCAAAGTAAATTGGAAGGTGCTGCCGGCAGGGACGTCAGCAGAGCAGCAATGGTGTGCATTTCTGGGAAAAATGAGGAAGGTACAAGACATGTGTATTCCAAAAATGAAGAAATACTCAAATGGTAAAATAGTACAACCACGGCTGACGAGGGAAGTCAAAGCTATTGTAAAAACAAAAGAAAAGGGATACTACAAAGCAAAAATTAGTGGGAAGATAGAGGATTGGGAAGTTTTTAAAAACCTACAGAGAGCAACTAAAAAAATCATTAGAAGGAAAAAGATGAAATAGGAAAGCAAGATAGCAATTAATGTCAAAGTGGATAGTAAAAGTTTTTTCCAGTATGTTAAAAATAAAAGAGAATTGAGAGTGGATTTAGAACTGCTAGAAAATGAGGCAGGAGAAATAATAATGGGGGACAGAGAGATGGCTGATGAACTAAATGAGTATTTTGTGTCAGTCTTCACTGTGGAAGACACTAGAAGTATGCCTGATGTTGTAGTGTGTGAAAGAAGAGAAATGGCTGCAGTTATTGTTACAAGAGAGAAGGTGCTCAAAAAGCTGAAAGACCTAAAGGTACATAAGTCACCCGGACCAGAGGAACTGCACCCTAGACTTCTGAAAGAGGTAGTGTTAGGGATCGTGGTGGCATTAGAAATGATCTTTCAAAGATCATAGTACTCTGGTATGGTGCCAGAGGACTGGAAAATTGCAAATGTTACTCCACTCTTCAACAACAGAGGAAGGCAGCAGAAAGGAAATTATAGACCAGTTAGCCTGACCTCAGTGGTTGGGAAGATATTAGGGTCAATTGTTAACACAAGGTGATGGAGTACTTGGTGACACAGGACAAGATGGTACAAAGTCACCATGGTTTCCTACAGGGAAAATCCTGCCTGATGAACCTGTTGGAATTCTTTGAGGAGATTACAAGTAGGGTGGATAAAGGGGATGTAGTGGATGTTGTATATTTGTACTTTCCGAAGGCCTTTGACAGGGTGCCACACATAAGGCTGTTTACCAAGTTAGGAGCCCACGGTATTACAGTAAAATTACTAACATGTTTAGAGCATTGGGTGATTGGTAGGAGGAAGCTAGTGGGAATAAAAGGATTCTTTTCTGGTTGGCTGCCAGTAACTAGTGGTGTTCTGCAGGTGTTGGTGTTGGGACCACTTGTTTGTATGCTGTATACAAATGATTTAGATGACGGAGTATATGACTTTGTTGCCAAGTTTGCAGATGATACCAAGATGGATGGAGGGGCAGGTAGCATTGAGGAAACAGGTAGGATGCAGAAGGACTTAGATTAGGAGAATTGGCAAGAAAGTGGCAAATGAAATATAATGTTGGAAAATGCATGGTCATGCACTATGGTAGTAGAAATTAATGTGCGGACTATTTTCTAAATGGGGAGAAAATCCAGGAATCTGAGATGCAGAAGGACTTTAGAAGATTGAAGAGGGATCTTATTGAAACATATAAAATCCTAAAGGGATTGGACAGGCTAGATGCAGGAAATTGTTCCCGATGTTGGGGAAGTCCAGAACGAGGGGTCACAGTTTGAGGATAAAGGGGAAGCCTTTTAGGACCGAGATTAGGAAAAACTTCTTCACACAGAGAGTGGTGAATCTGTGGAATTCTCTGCCACAGGAAACAGTTGAGGCCAGTTCATTGGCTATATTTAAGAGGGAGTTAGATATGGCCCTTGTGGCTAAAGGGATCAGGGGGTATGGAGGGAAGGCTGGTACAGGGTCCTGAGTTGGATGATCAGCCATGATCATACTGAATGGCGGTGCAGGCTCGAAGGGCTGAATGGCCTACTCCTGCACCTATTTTCTATGCTTCTACGACTTGGGACTCCTCCTGCAGACCACCCTGAAGGTTTACTTGCAGGTTGAGTCAGTGGTGAGGAAGGAATATGCCATGTTGGCATTCATTTCAAGAGGTTGAGAATACAAGAGCAAGGATATGATGCTGAGACTGTATTGTGAACAGTTTTGGGCCCCTGGTCTTAGAAAAGATGTGCTGGCTTTAGAGAGGGTCCAGAGGAGGTTTACAAGGATGATTCCGGGAATGAAAGAGTTATCATAAGAGGAACGTTTGACAGCTCTGGGTCTGTACTCACTGGAATTCAGAAGGATGAGGGGGATCTCATTGAAACCTTTCAAATGTTGAAAGGCCTAGACAGAGTAGATGTGGAGAGGACGTTTCCCATGGTGGGAGAGTCTAGGATAAGAGGGAACAGCCTCAGGATACAAGGGCGCCCTTTCAAAACAGAGATGTGGAGAAATTTCTTTAGCCAGAGGGTGGTGAATTTGTGGAATTTGTTGCTACATGCAGCTGTGGAGACCACGTCGTTGGGTGTATTTAAGGCAGAGATTGATAGGTTCTTGATTGAACATGGCATCAAAGGATATGGGGAGAAGGCCAAGAACTGGGGTTGGGGAGGAGATAAAAAAAAGAGGATCAGCCAAGATTGAATGGCGGAGCAGACCCGATCGGCCAGATGGCCTAATTCTGCTCCTATCAGCAATGTTATCAATGGTCTTATCTGCATCACCCATTTTTCCATTTATCCTTATTTATTTTATTTTATCAGTTCCCTCAGATCCTACTGTGGCCAATTAACCTACCTACTTGCATATTTGTAAGACTGGGCCACAATACCTCCGCCCCACTAGAGTCCCACAAACCTGTGTGTCCTCAGCCCTCTACTCTCTTCCCTGAACACTCATGATTGTATGGCCAGATTCTGCTCCAACTCTATCTACGAATTTGTATATGGGTACAGAAAGGAAATAGAGAACCTAATGATGTGGTGTCATAGCAACAACCTTACCCTCAACGTCCGGAAAACAAACGAGCTAGTCATCGACTTCAGGGGTGGTGCACATGGTGGTGGTGCTGATTTCGAGAAGCTTGAGAGCTTCAAGTTCCTGGAAGTGAGCATCCCTGACAGCCTGTACTGGTCCAACCATGGAGACACC
The DNA here is from genome assembly GCF_030028105.1 of Mobula birostris. NCBI lineage: Eukaryota > Metazoa > Chordata > Chondrichthyes > Myliobatiformes > Myliobatidae > Mobula > Mobula birostris. Next base: position 26,268,342 of record NC_092374.1, on the reverse strand, counting down.
ACGGCCTAGAAAGCTGACTACCTCCTCTTCTTCCTCAGAAGGCTAAAGGCATTTTTAACAACCCCTCTTGATGTCTCACTAACCAACATATGACTTTATCCACCATTGATATTCTCTCTTCCAGCCCACTCCCCCATTGGCAAAGGATTCAAAAGCCCGAAAGCATGAACCACCAGACTGAAAAACAGCTTCTATCCCGCTGTTATGAGACTACTGAATGGTCTCCGTGTTATGACCTTGCACCGTACTGTCTTCCTGCACAGAACTTTCTCTATAACAATAATACCTTCTTTGTATTTTGTTGTTTTGGCTTGTACTACCTCTAGGCACTGTTGTAATGAAATGAACTGTATGTATGAACAGTATGCAAAAGAAGCCTTCCTCTGTATCTCTGTATATGTGATAGTAATAAGCCAATTTACCAATTCATTGCTGATGAAGGGTCTCGGCCCAAAGTGTTGACTGCTTGTTAATTTCCATGGATGTTGCCTGAAACTGCTTAATTCATCCAGCAATTTGTGTGTGTGTGTGTGTGTGTGTTGCTCTGGATTTCCAGCATCTGCAGAATCTCTTGTGCTTGCCAATTTACATTTTTTGGGCTGTGCAGCACTCGAGAAAAGCCGTACAGTCCAGGGAGAATGTGCAAACTCCATACGGACAGCACTCAAGATCAGCAATTAGCCTAGGTCTCTGGAGTTACGATGCTGCACAACAGTGCTTCCCACTTGTTATAGCTTTTCTCATTGCCAGAATGATTTCATCCCTAATCAAGTATGCTACTCCTGCTACTCAGCCAGTTGTGTCTACCTTCCTTAGTCCTGACCATCTTGTCGCTACATCTCAGTAATGACTACCAGGTGGTATGTTCCAAGTTGAATTTATGCCTGCAATTCATCCAGTTTTTTTCTTTACACATTGCGCAATTGTACAAGAATGTTTATCTTGGGGCACACACTCTGAGCTGTCCTTAGAGTATTTCTCCAAAGGAATAAGAATATACAGACTGAGATGAAGATGATTTTCTTTGATGGTTTCTGCATCTTTAAATAGAAGCAGCACTGTAAATTTTACCTGAGAATACCTCCAACTTGACCAGGGCATCATGCCCCACAGTATTAATAAATATTTTACAAAGTTCAGCCAGAACAGGAATGAATCAGATTTTGCACCCTCTCTTCCCCAGGGTGGCAGCTTTGTGCTTTGAACCAAACTTTAAACTGAGTGCTGAGGAACAGAAAGGTTCTGCCAGACCACTTAAAGTGATGTCTGGTGTGCGGACTGGGAACCTGTGCTTGTAGAAGTTCACCTTTTGACTTCCATGCACTTTGCAATTACATGGCTGACTTTAACTTGCTATTTTCTCCAGCGGCATGAAAATGGAACCAGATGTTCAAAGTACTTTGACCCAGTGGTTAGCAATGTGAACGGTCGAGGGATTCATTACTGAAGGAAAAAAAATCGATTTATTTCACAGTGAGAGTTTCACTTGGAGGAGAGCAAGACTTAAGCAGAAAGGTTCCCATGGTCACAATTAAACAGTCTTGAATGATTTTTGCAGTAAACTCATTGGGTGTTGCCTGATGGATAATTTGACCTTCGCGCCATTGCAGGCATGTTGCTGCATGAATTTATTCCCAAGAACATTTGAGCATAAATAAGACATATTATTATCATGACATTTATAAAGAAGGACTAACAGTTATATGGTGTCTTTTATGACCCCAGGATGCTGTAAATTGTTTTACAAATTGCAAAGTGCAGTCATGATTGTATTCCTGGAAACTCGGCTACACGTTTGAACATTGCAGGATCCAGTGAACTGAAATGTGATAATAAGCAGATAATCTGTTTTACAGTGATTCTTTGAGGTTTAATTTTTGGTCACAACCGGGAGAAATCTGGAGGCACAAGAGACAGCAGATGCTGGAATTTGGAGCAACAAATAAACAACGTGCTGGAGTTGAGCAGCACCTGTCAGCAGAAAGGAGCGGTCAACATTTTAGGTCAAAACCCTGCACCAGGACTGAAATGCTGACAATTTATTTCCCCAACAGATGCTGCTTGACCTGCTCAGTTTCTCAGCAGATTGTTTGTTGCTACTTGACCTGCTGTTACTTGCACTGGGAGAACTCCGTTACTCCTCTCTGAAGAAGTGGCTGAGGTCATTATCATCCAACTCAAAGAGCAAGAAGTTGGCTTAAATTAATTTAACCCCAGCTGCTTCAGTGAAATTGAGCTAATGCCCATCCCAGTGGCCCAGTCTTCTAGGTTATAATACACAAAGCTACTAGTTTTGCATTTACTGTTCCATGCATGTACTGCTGATCTACAACCTTCCGTTAGGTATCAGCAAAGTAATTGGCCTCTTTCCACAACCTAGTAATTTCTTGTTCACCACAATGGGTGATCAACAGGTCGGGCAGCATCTGTGGAAAAGATCGGTCGACGTTTCAGGCTGGAACCCTTCATCAGGACTGTAGGGGGAAGGGACAGAGGCCCTATAAAGAAGGTCGGGCCTCTGTCCCTTCCCTCTACAGTCCTGACGAAGGGTTTCGGCCCGAAATGTCGACCGATCTTTTTCACGGATGCTGCCTGACCTGCTGAGTTCCCCCAGTGTGTTGTGAGTGTTGCTTTGACCCCAGCATCTGCAGAGTATTTTGCGTTTGCAATGGGTGATCGCTTTTCACTTCAAATGTGTTTATTTATCAGAATTTAACTTGCTGAATTGACCTTGCAAATTTTCAACTCAAGCCTCTGAGAATCCACACAGTACCATGACCATACACATCCACACCAACAAAATTGCCAATACCAATCAGCTCTCCTGAATATCATTGTCATTGTCTGCCCTACTTTCTGAAGATTTCGATTCAGAATCAGAAGCGATGAGGGATGGGGTTTTCTTTCATCGCACTGTTCAATTGGCTCTATTCTGATTCTCAATTTCAACATTTTGCTTTTTTTTTCCATTTTCAATTTCCTTTCTCTTTCTTCAGACAACACTTATGAATCTTAAGCAACTCGCACAAAATGCTGGAGGAACTCAGCAAGTCAGACAGCGTCTATGGAGAGAAGTAAACATTTGGTGTTTTGAGCTGAGACCCTTCATCATTGTCTATTAACAAATAAAGAGAACATCTGAGCAGATATATTCAATATCTGCCAGTTCCTTGCACACTGGTCCAGAAAAATTTCATCACTGCAGGAGGTTAGCCAATATTCAGACTAAACTGCATACTTCCTATAGGAATTCCCCCCCATTGACTCTTTCTTTGACATTCCCCATGTATCTACAACCATTGATGTGACCAGCACCATTCAGGGTAGCTTATCTCTTCTCACCCCACCAGCCACACACACACTCTGACATAAATTTGCCAATTACTGAGATTCAAACTGGCAGTCACGTCAAATAGTCAAAAATGTTCTGAAACTGTCAGGCTAAGGTCTTATATTTCTATCGAAGACAGCTCCTTAAATATTTAATCAATAGGATTTTTGATATATCTAAATTGCACAGCATTTTTGTTTGTGGATTTTTTTTTACCTGTAGCCCAAAAAAACTGGGGAATGAGGCCTGGAGGAGAAACTAGCATTCCTTGATCCTGTGAGTCACCTTCACTGACTTCAATAAATGCTTGAAGCTGAACTGGATGAATTCATTGAATTTTATAATATTTTCCATTGGTAGATGCCCTTGGACTCTCTCAAATAGAATGTGAATGATAGTTAGACAATCCATTATTTCTGGGAGCTGGTTTGCTAGAGTCTACTGTACCTTGGCAGGCAATCAGCTCCTGAATTGCCTTATTAGTTCTTATTCCTCAAATGTGCTTCTTTCACGTTTTAGAAGTGAGGAGATTTCTCTGGTTTTGCCATGCAACTTTTGCCCAGAAACAACACAAACTTTAAAAAAAAACTCTGAATTGTCTCCCTACATTCCCAGTGCACCTTAACTTTCATCATTTCACTCACTATTTCCCGAGGTGATCATACACTTTAAACCTGTCATAACTGTGTGAATGAGCAGTCTTTTTACTACATTTGGGAAATCAAGAACTTAGAAAACATTGGTTTCGGATGAGAGGGGAGAGTTTAATAGGTATTGAGGGGTATCTTTTTCACCCAGTGCTGCAAGAGGAAGTGGATAAGCTAGATAAGTGGATGACAATCGTAAGGTACTTGGACAGTTACATGAATAGGAAAGGTTTAGAAAGACAAGGGCTTAACATGGGCAAATGGGATTAGCTTAGTTGTGAAATTTTGCCAGTATACTGTATATGATTTGGACTGAAAAGTCTATACTATTTTTTTTATTTTATTGATATACAATGTCGAATAAGCCCTTTGGTCCTTCCAGCCACACCACCCAGCTATCCCCCAATTTAATCCCAGCCTAATCACGGGGCAAGTTACAATGACCAATTAACCCCCAACCGGTATGTCTTTATACTGTGGGAGGAAACCGGAGCACCTGGAGGAAACCCATGTGGTCACGGGGAGAACACACAAACTCCTTAGTCAGAGGCAGGAATTCAACCTGGGTGTACTGTAAAGTGTTGTTCTAACCACTACGCTATCGTGCCGCCCCAGTGACTAAAGTTGAGTATCGTTGGTGATGTATTTCTGTGCTCTATAAATCTATGACTCTGTAATACTATAACCTAACAAGGGCAAACTCTGTCCCACCACTGTTGCACACAGTAACTCCAGACCATTATATTCTGCAACTCCAACTATGACACGTTGAATCCCCCAAACTTTCATATTTTGTAACCTCTATTCCCTCAATACTTCCAACACTGTAACCCTACCACTGTTACACTCTTCAAACCCTGTTCATTGTCATACTGTGTATTCCCAACACTATAACACTCTCTAAACTGAACACTGGCAATTCTATTCCCCCAGAGTGGTCACATTTCACTCCCTCAACACTGCCACTCTGTAATGCCACAACTGTGACATCCTGTACACTCCCTTCACTGTCAAACTCCATAATCCCAACACTATCGTACCTTGCAACTCAACTACTGTAACTCCCTGTCAATCCAACCATTATCCCACCATATCTCCCTAACACTCCAATTTTGTCAACACTGTCCTGTTCCATTTGACTGTTCTTAATCGAGCCATTGAGCTTCACGTGAGTGGGGCAGTTCTAATTGAGGCTACAAGGAATAGTCCGAACTTTGCCGGGCTTCCCATGAAAAGAGAACAAAGTGAAGCATAAGGTACTTCTCAGCCTGTGCTCCTGAGAGAGTGAAATAATCTCAGAGTTACTGTGCATAAATTAGAACTGCCGTAAAAAAACTACGTTCAGTAGCTTGTGTACCTAATAAAGTGGCCACTGCGTGTCTATTCATGGTCTTCTGCTGCTGTAGCTCATCCACTTCAAGGTTCAATGTGTTGTGCATTCAGAAATGCTCTTCTGCATGTCACTGTTGTAACACGTGGTTATTTGAGTTATTGTCACCTTCCTGTCAGCTTGAACCAGTCAGGCCATGTTCCTCTGACTTCTCTCATTAACAAGGCACCATCACCTATAGGTGAACTTGATGTTTTTTTGTCTTTCACACCATTCTCTGTAAACTCTAGGACAGGGATTCCCAACCTGGGGTCCATGGACCCCTTGCTTAATGATATTGGTCCATGACATTAAAAAAAATTGGGAACCCCTGCTCTGGAGAATGTTGTACATAAAAATCCCAGAAGATCAGCAGTTTCTGAGATATTCAAACCACACCATCCCGCACCAATAATCAAAGTCACTCAGATCACATTTGGTCTGAACAACAACTTATCATGTCTGCATGCTTTTATGCATTGAGTTAGTGCCACATGATTGGCTGATTAGATATTTGCATTAATGAGCAGGTGTACAGGTATATCTAATGAAGTGGCCATTAAGTGAATGGTACTTAAAAAGGACACACTTAAAACTGTTTCATTTCACTCTTGAAATGATTGCAGATAGGTGTGGAAAAGAGATCAGTGGAAAATAATATCAGTATTATAAAGTGTACTGAATTCAGTACTGCTACATTGCTAACCTTGTCCTTGTACTAATTATGTATTACAGAAATTTACAAATACTTCCCCTATCCTCACCCCTACCCTGTTTTTCTTTTCTTGATACCCAGTGCAGCTTCACATATTTTCATGGCTAACAAATCACTGGATGGATTAACAAGAGTGGTTAAAAAGATTTCCCTTCTCGCTTTCACCGGGGAAATCAATCAGCTCCCAACCTATGAAGATGACACGATAATACATTCAAGATTGAGGCTTAAGATCTCTGAAGCATTCTGTGTGATTAATCAGCAATCAATGATGAGATCATGGCAAATAAACATTGCAGCTTTGAATGATCTTCATTTCTTGCATGAAAGCTTCATTACTTCTTTTTGGAATAGGACCAAAAGAACTCATCTTGAGAACTCACTTTTGTTGTGCAATTTCATGCCAATTTAAAGGATTATTATTCCCTATTATTCCTCCAAAACATATCATGAAAGTGTAAGTGCCTTATATTTGCTTCTCCTTCAATCTATTACCATTTTTTAGCAGATTAAAAGTTTATCATGCGAATGATTAATTCAAAAGCGCATTGTATAAGACCCCATTCACAAAATACCTCCACCAACCTCTCTTCATTATATCGCTCATTTTACCTTATGCTTGAAAGAAACAATGCATTCCACATCTACTTGCAATCTCCCATAAAAATTCTAACTTCTCTACTTTTAGGTCTATTCTACCTTTCACTTTCTTGTTCTGGGCACTCTCCTCAATCTGTGGGTGGTAATCCAAAATGAGAAGAAAGACAAATATTAATTGTGAGGCCCTCAGATGTCTCTCATATTCCTGTATGCGTGGCATACGCGTAGTCCGATCACTGGAGTCCAGTATGATGTCTGCTAAGTGCTTGTCTATTGGTGAGTCCTCAGGTGGCTGCAGAGGCCGATCCAGGATCCACATATTCTGGTGCAGTGTGGGCAAGAGTAAGTGATGATCTTGGTTAGTGGTTGGGTCTTTTGGTTGTTCAGTCTCTCCTTCCACAGCTGACACACTGCTCTGTTAACACTCGGGAGTTCCCATCTTTAAAAGGATACATAAGAGATTGCAGATGCTGGAGCCTGCAGGAAAACCAAGCTGCTGGTGGAACTTAGTGGACTGAGGCAATATCTAAGAAATTTACAGTTGACATTTCAGGTCAAGATCCTTCATCGGGACACCCATCTGAAACATTGACTACTCTAACAGTTTGTTTTTGTTCCCATCTTCTGCTTTTTCATAATGTTAAAACACAATAATTGCTTCTGATAATTGGGAATATATTGAGGGCAGTACAGCTATTTTTTAAAAGTTTGGGGTCAGTGTGTTTCTCTCTCTCTCCTAAGCTCTTAATTCATTTCATTATCTCCAGAGTTCTATCCTCTGTCTTTTGATCCTTTGAAAGTTGTTTAATAACCAATTGCCAAAAAGTCTGCCATACACAAAGCATCATATATGACAGAAGCTTGTTCCTATTTGTGCTCTTCATTCACAGAAATCAGAATCAGGTTTATTATCACTGAAATATGATGTGCAATTTTTTTTGTTTTGTAGCAGCTGTATAGTGTAAAGATATAAATTTACTATAAATTACTAAATACATATTAATAGTGCAAAAAAGGAATAATGAGTTAATGTTCATCGGTTCTTAGACTGTTAAAAAAATCTGATGATGAAGAGGAAGAAACTGCTCCTGAATCATTGAAGAACTTAGTCAGGTGATTCCATGGCAACACTACCCAATGAAATGGGAAGGAGAGGGTTATAGTCATGCAGTAATACAGCATGGAAAAAAGAGTATAATTCAGTATAATTTGTCCATGACAAGCATGGTGCAAAGTGTAGTCTCTCTGACGATTTGTACATCTGGGTTCTGCGAGAGGAGGACTCAGAACATGGTAGAGAGGGTCAGGGTGGCCAACAGATTAGGATAAAGGATAAGGGATTCATTGGGCCAACATACCAAGATCAGGGACTTTCGTCCTAAGATGTGAAAAAGGATCAAGCAACCAGAATATAAAAAGAATGGTAAGGCCAGGATGATATTAATGGGGATCTCAGGCTGATAGATTGCAGTGGTTTTTTGCAGGTTAGTAGTTTGATAGCAAGCTAACCTGAGCTGAAGACATTGATGCAATCATGAAGATTGCACACCACCAAGTGTACTTTGTTAGGAGTTTGAGGAGAGCCGGTATGCCACCAAAGACCCTTTCCAATTTCTAAAGATGTGCAGTGGAGAACATTCTGAATGGTTGCATTACAGTTTGGTATGGAGCAAGGTAGGAATGCAAGAGGCTGCAGAAGGTTCAGAAAGCTCAGCCAGTTCCATCATGGACACCCTCAGGAAGGGTGTACAGGAGACTGAAGACATAGACTTAATGTTCGAAAAATAGCTTCTATCTCTCCGCCATCAGATTTCTCAATGATCTGCGAACCCATGAACACTACCCTTATTCCTTTCTCCTGCACTGTTTTTATTTTTAGTAATTCATAGATTATTTTGTCTTTGCACAGTACTGTTGGTGCAAAATACTAATATTCATGTCATTAATGTGATAATAAGTCTGATTTTGATTTTGATTCCGAGAGGTTATACATCTTCGTGAAACCATATCCGAAGTACTGTGAAAAGGACTGATCACCATATTTACAAAAGTATGTATTGTGTTGTGGCTACACCAATACATGGAATAGACAGGTTGTCCAGTGAAGAAAAGCTGGGCAGGTTAGGTGAAAGGATTTGCCAGTGAGAGAGGGTTTGCTTGAAACAAATAAAATGAAAATATCTTTTCAGTGTAGATATGGAGAGGATATTTCACTTAATGGAAGAACCTCAAAATAAGTGTAGTTTTTTTAAATGAGCTGTCTCCATCTAAATAAAATAGAGATGAGGTGAAATAATTTTCTCATGAATTCTTTGGAATGCTTTATCTCGATGGTTAGTGGAAACACAGTGTTGAGATATTTTTAAGGAAGAGCCAGAGCGGTTCCTGAAAAACAAGGCGGAGAATGGTAAACAGGGAAAAGCAGAAAAGCTCTCTTATCATCAGATTAACATTTTTTTTTGGAATAACAGAGCAGGCTTGAGGGCTGTGGCTGACTAACTGGTCAATTTGTATGTTGTTTCTAAATCCTAATGATACAACGCTTGAGTTTTATAACTTCTTGTTTAACCATATAACCATATAACAATTACAGCACAGAAACAGGCCATCTCGGCCCTTCTAGTCCGTATCGAACTCTTACTCTCACCTAGTCCCACCGACCTGCACTCAGCCCATAACCCTCCATTCCTTTCCTGTCCATATAGCTATCCAACTTAACTTTAAATGACAACATTGAACCTGCCTCAACCACTTCTGCTTAGTTTTTAACCATATCATGCTGTTTAAATGGAGAGGCCAGAAAGATTGCAGATGCTGGAAACATGGAGCAACACACAAGAATCTGGAAGAAATCGTCCAGTCAGGCAGCATTTAGGGAAGGAATTGGACAGTCGGTATCTCAGGTCAAGACCCCCCATCAGGCCTCTGTCACTTTCTCTCTGATGAAGTGCCTTGATCTGAAACTTCAGCTGTCCTTTTACCTTCATAGATGCTGCTTGACATATTGAGATCCTCCAGTATTTTACACCCAGTGGCCATTTTGCATCTGTACACCAGCTTGTTAATCCAAATATCTCATCAGCCAATCATCTGGCAACAACTCAAAATATAAAAGCATGCTGACGTGGTCAAGCTGTTCAGTTGTTATTCTGACTAAACATCAGAATGGAGAAGAAACTTGCCCTAATTGACTTTGACAGTGGAATAATTGTTGGTGCCAGATGGGTGGTTTGAGTATTTCAGAAACTGTTGATCTCCTGGGATTTTCACACACAAGTCTCTAGAGTTTATAGAGAATGGTGCGATAGCAAAAATATCCAGTGAGCGACAGTTCTGTGGGTGAACATGACTTGTTAATGAGAGAGGTCAGAGGAGAATGGACAGTCTGGTTCAAATTGACAGAATAGTGACAGTAACTCAAATAACCACATGTTACAACAGTGGTGTGCAGAAGAACATCTCTGAACACACAATACGTCAAACCTTGTTGGGCTACAGCAGTAGAAGACCATACACAGACACTTAGTGGCCACTTTATTAGGTACTGGAGCTCCCTAATATAATGGCTACTGAGTGTATGTGTTGCTCGCTTTGTATAAATCTCTTATTTTCTGTAACCCTTCTTGAAAATGAGGCGTGCAAAATAATAGCAATTCAAACTGGTGCCAAATGTCACTGAAACTAATTGTAAGTAAATAAAACAATTCAATCTCCTGTGTGAATCCACTACTGCTTCTGTGTTACCTTGCCTTTACTATTGTTTTGCTCGTGTTTTTAAATGGCACCATTGCAGCTACGAAATTGAAAAATACATCAAGAATAAAGTAAGGGGAAGTATTTTCCCAGAATGATGGAGATCACAGGTAGAGAGAAATGCGTTAAAAATTCTTGAGAAGTGTGGCTCCAAGAAGATTCCAACATCTCCCTTGGTTTGCTTCAAACAACTATCTAGGCAACAAATACCATTTCCTATTCTCATGGCTCTGTGTATCTGTCATCCAGTTTAACACAATAGCAAAAAAATAAGAGCAAGTGTGAAGCCTGTTCCACCATTCACTGAATTCATATCTGATCTGATCCTGGGCTGAACTCCATTTCCCTGCCTGTTCTCCATAATCGCTGATTATCCCCTTTTGACCAGAAATCTGTCTGTCTCATCTTTGAACATATTCATGGACTCGGCTTGTACATCTGGCTGGGAGGCAGAGATTTCCAATAGTGTACAACTCACTGACAGAAGACCTTTTTCCTGTTCTCATCAAATTGGCAACTTTGCTTGGAAAGACTTTCTGTTTTAGTAGTCTGTCAGAGCAATGTCCACCCTTTCTGAAATCACTGCAAGAGATGATGATAATAATAATAATGATAATAATAATATCCACAATGGGAAATTCTTTTGTTACAGCAGGAACATTTAAAAACACACTTAGCAGTGTGCAGACTTAACTAATAATAAAGTACAAAATGATAATATACACACTAATGATTTACCAATGTGCAATAATAATGTATGAAATAATAATACTGTACTATGATGTGTGTTCTGCTGTTGCACAGAGATGAACTGTTGTATATGCTTATTGCATTTAGTAGGAAAAATTTTCTGCAGCCCATGTTAACTGTCAAGTGGGTTAGTTGATACCATTCTTGCCTCCAAATCAGAAAGTCATGTATCTCCCCCCCACCTCTTGATTTGAATACCAAAAGCTGGACTCCCACTCATGACAGAGCAATGTACTGTCATAAAATTACATAAATATGTTACAACAAGGATCAATTTAGCCTATTCTATAGATGCTGATGGAAAAGGAGTTACCCAATCAAATCCCACCTTTCAGTTTATTGTCTGCAGCGAGAACTGAATCCAGATCGCTGGTCCTGTAATGTGTTACACCAGTCGCTATGCTACCGCGCTACCCTAATTACAACCTGAAGCATAAAAGCCTGCCATTGTCATTGGAGCATTCCACAGAACTATGCAAACACTACAATCTCCATTTAATTGATCAACACAGAGGCATTGACAATAGATGGTAGGTAATGCTAATTCATTAAGTAGGAATTTATGCTTAATTTTTGTGTTGAACTTTTCATTTTGTACTTATTTTGCATACTTAATAATTTCAAGATTTAGTGCCCCACTGTGAGATTATCCAATGTTGTGCATTTACATGCACCACGGAGAATAATTAATCATTTCTACAGGGCTCTGGTTCTAACTTGGAACCTCAAATGTTCTTGAGATTTGGCTCATCTAAGTGTCCAATAACTATTTGTTAAACAGAACTCTCCAAGCAGCTTTATTGTGAGAAATTGGAGACTTAAAGTATAGATTCAAATAGAATTAGTTGATTCATAATTACTTTCAGGATAACACCTTTAAGCAGGTGGAATCAAACTGATGTGAAGAATCAGACCTGAACTATGAGTCTGACCAGAGAAACCACCTCATTTAACAGCAGAAGCTTCAAAGCACAGCCACCAAATGTAGAATCAACACGGTCCCATGTCTAGAGTAAACACGAGGAATTCTGCAGATGCTGGAAATTCAAGCAACACACATCAAAGTTGCTGGTGAACACAGCAGGCCAAGCAGCATCTCTGGGAAGAGGTACAGTCGACGTTTCGGGCCGAGACCCTTCGTCAGGACTAACTGGCCTTCTACAAATTGGCGAGACCCGATGTAGACTGGGAGATCGTTTTGCTGAACACCTACGCTCTGTCTGCCAGAGAAAGCAGGATCTCCCAGTGGCCACACATTTTAATTCCACATCCCATTCCCATTCTGATATGTCTATCCACGGCCTCCTCTACTGTAAAGATGAAGCCACACTCAGGTTGGAGGAACAACACCTTATATCCCGTCTGGGTAGCCTCCAACCTGATGGCATGAACATTGACTTCTCTAACTTCTGCTAATGCCCCACCTACCCCTCGTACTCCATCCGTTATTTATTTATATATACACATTCTTTCTCTCTCTCTCCTTTTGCTCCCTCTGTCCCTCTGACTATACCCCTTGCCCATCCTCTGGGTTTTTCCCCCCCTCTCCCTTTTCCTTCTCCCTGGCCTCCTGTCCCATGATCCTCTCATATCCCTTTTGCCAATCAACTGTCCAGCCCTTGGCTCCATCCCTCCCCCTCCTGTCTTCTCCTATCATTCTGGATCTCCCCCTCCCTCTCCCACTTTCAAATCTCTTACTAACTCTTCCTTCAGTTGGTCCTGATGAAGGGTCTCGGCCCGAAACGTCGACTGTACCTCTTCCTAGAGATGCTGCCTGGCCTGCTGCATTCACCAGCAACTTTGATGTGTGTCCCATGTCTAGAGTGATGGCTTTGAAAGTTATGATCCAGTCGGTCCTACTGCTCATTGTGATTTATTAAATCTTCAACGGAGCCATGGACGATAATGGAATTAATCCACCATCCACCATTTTTGTTGGGGATGTCAACTGAATCTTCCATAAATTAGACTAGGTAGGGTCCAGTCTTCTTAAAACACCTCCCAGTAATGATCTTTGGGCTTCTCAATCTTTTGGGCAACAAACACAAAATGGTGGAGGAACTCAGCAGGCCAGGCGGCATCGAGGAAAAGAGTACAGTTGGTGTTTTGGGCCAAAGCCTTTCAGCAGGCCTGGAGAAAAAAAGCTGAGGAGTAGACTTAAAAGGTGGGGAAGGGGAGAGAGAAACACTAGGTCATAGGTGAAACCTGAAGTGGGAGACAGAAGGCCATGGAGGAAAAGGGGGGAGGAGCACCAGAGGGATGTGATGGGTGGGCAAGGAGATAAGGTGAGAGAGGGAAAAGGGGATGGGAAATGGTGAAGGGGGAGACATGGGGGACATTACCGGAAATTTGAGAAATCGATGTTCATGCCATCAGGTTGGAGGCTACCAAACAGAATATGAGGTGTTGTTCCTCCAACCTAAGTGTGGCCTCATCACGACAGTGGAGGAGGCCATGCATAGACATATCGGAATGTGAATGGGAAGCGGAATTAAAATGGGTGGCCACTGAGAGATCCCACTTTTTCTGGCGGACAAAGCGTAGGTGCTTGGCAAAGCGGTCTCCCAATCTACTTCGGTTCTCATGGATATACAGGAGGCCACACCAGGAGCACCGGACAAAGTATGTGACTCCAACAGACTCACAGGTGAAGTGTTGCCTCACCTGGAAGGACTGTTTGGGGCCCTGAATGGTAGTGAGGGAGGAGATGTAGTGGCATGTGTAGCACTTGTTCCACTTGCAAGGATAAGTGCCAGGAGGGAGATCAATGGGGAGGGACGAATGGACAAGGGAGTTGCATAAGGAGTGATCCCTGTGGAAAGAAGAAAGTGGAAGTTGTGGGGGGGGGGAAGGGAAAGATCTGCTTGGTGGTGGGATCCCATCGGAGATGGCGCAAGTTCAGAGAATTAGGTGCTGGGCGCAGAGGCTGGTGGGGACAAGAAGAACCCTATCTCTGGTAGGGTGGCAAGAGGATGGGGTATAAGCAAATGTGTGTGAAATAGAAAAGATGCAGTTGAGGGTAGCATTGATGGTGGAGGAAGGGAAGCCCCTTTCTTTGAAAAAGGAGAATATCCCCTTTGTTCTGGAATGAAAAGCCTCATCCTGAGAGCAGATGCAGCGGAGGCGGAGGAATTGAGAGAAGGGGATGGTGTTTTTACAAGTAACAGGGTGGGACGAGGAATAGTCCAGATAGCTGTGAGAGTCCGTGGGCTTATAGTAGACATCAGTGGATAAGCTGTCTCCAGAGATGGAGACAGTGAGATCAAGAAAGGGGAGGGAGGTGTTAGAAATGCACCAGGTAAATTTGAGGGTAGGGTGGAAGTTGGAGGCAAAGTGGATGAAGTCAATGAGTTCAGCATGGGTGCAGGACGCAGCACCAATGCAGTCATCGATGTAGCGTAGGAAAAGAGCGGGGCAGTCACCAGTGTAGGCTTGGAACATAGACTATTCCATGTAGCTGAGAAACAGACAGGCATAGCTGGGACCCTTGTGGGTGGTGATGGAGGGGAACTGATTAGGTCTGGTGTCCAGAAAAAAAACGTTGAGCTTTGAGGCCTTCCTGGTGGAGGATGGAGCTGTAGAGTGACTGGATATCCATAGTAAAAATAAGATGATGGGAGCCAGGGAACCTGAAATCACTGAAAAGTGCAACGTTTTGGGAATGAGATAGCCCTACCCTCATGCATGAACACACTTCAATGATTGACTTGCACTTTTATGGGATCGCAACGTTTCAGAAGACATTCCAGTCCACAGATATAGCTTTAGAGTGAAGTTACTGTTGCACTGCTGGAAGCTCCACAACCTGATAGAGGTGTATAAGATTATGAGAGGCATTGATCGTGTGGGTAGTCAGAGGCTTTTTCCCAGGGCTGAAATGGCTAGGATGAGAGGACACAGTTTTAAGGTGCTTGGAAGTAGGTACAGAGGAGATGTCAGGGGTATGTTTTTTATGCAGAGAGTGGTGAGTGCGTGGAATGAGCTGCCAGTGACGGTGGTGGAGGCAGATACGATAGGGTCTTTTAAGAGTTTCCTGGACAGGTATATGGAGCTCAGAAAAATAGAGGGCTATGGGCAACCCTAGGTAAATTCTCAAGCAAAGACATATTCGGCACAGCTTTGTGGACCAATGGACCTGTATTGTGCTGTAGGTTTTCTATGCTTCTAACCAACCCAAGTACTGCAAATATTAAGGAAAGAAATACTGCTTGGGAAAAAATGTTGTCCAGGTCTCTGATATCCACACTCCTGCTTTGAACAACACACAAAACTGCATCCACCTGAGTCCAGCTACTCATCTATATTAAGCTACTACAGATGTAGAGGGCTTGCCAACATGACATTTAGTAGCAAGGAGGCCTCCTGTGAGATACAGCAGCCTTTGAGTGGTGTCCAGGTCTCAGGCAAAGGATTCTGTTCTGCTAATTCCAGAATGCCTGGATGGTCTTTCTGGCAGCTCCACAAAAAATTTTTGAACTGCTTTTAAACAACTCAATAATGAACCAAAAGAATATTTGATTGAAACCTTGCTAACCTCTTTGGAATTAATGAGAGACTTTAAAATGCAATAATAAATAAGGAATTCACTGAACTTTATACTCAGGATTGGTAACTCAGTTTTGCACCAGTTACAAAAGCCATCGCAGGCAATAATGTGAATTCACTATGTCTGTGCTCCAGCACTAGCCTCGGCAGGGAACTCAGTAGTACAGCGGGAAGCCAAAGTCAAGTTAAGTAACTGTTTAGGACTTCGACCCATAAGTTTCTAACTGATTTGTGAAGTGCATTGGAAGATGAACCACAGCCCACTTCATGGTCAATTCTATACTGGAAGATCAGAACCACCTCAATAGATGTTAAATCTTTTATTGAGAAACATCCAGACATGTAGCAGAATAAGATCATTATAGTATAATTAATTTTTGCTTCTGTGGTTAATGTCTTTGCATATCACTAGCAAAGTATACTATGCGACTGATGTATGCCATTTAGAAACTAATTTGCTTGCTTAATGAAGAAATATGCCAATCACACACACACACACATCTTATATACATTTCAGCCAAAGGCATTCAGTCTGAAGACCCTGAGCATCTCAGCAATATTGCTGCTCCAAATAAGTTAAAATGGACGGACTGGAAGTAAGTTCCTTGTTAAATGAAAATAAATCATGCTTCAGGAATCTACAGGCAAAATGCAACTGAAGGGAAAGGAAATTCAGGGGACAGAGCTGCAAGCACAAGATACCTCTTTTCATTTTACCCTCCTCCCTTCCCCAGTTTGAAGCTTCATAGATGTTATTGTTAAATTCTTGTCAAAGCTGATTAAAATATTTGGAGAGTTTGAAAACATTTAGCTCAGACCTTTGTAACTTGCAGTACTAACCTTTTCCCCGGCTTCAGAAAGGAGATTGCTTATATCATCTGCAAAACCTCTTATTAATTTGGCATTTTAATGCTTCCAATGCAATTAAGGTTTGCTTTCTGCACCAAACAGTAAAGATGGAGTGATAACCAAAAAGGTCTTCGCTTTATAAGGAATTTGGATGACTAAACTCCTTGCAAAAGGGTCAAATAAAAATCCCCATCATGTTCAGTGATTGCTGCAGATCACAAAACAGAGACCAATATATATAAAAAACATAGTTATATATAAACATTGTTGATCTTTAGTTGTACAGTTGAAGAATAACAGAAGCGTTAAGAAAACAATATTCATGGTTAATTGTGGAAACCATTGAGTCAAATCAAAAGAATGTTTTTCTTAGCAACATTTAATGAAGAAGATAGAGTGCTGAAGAGCAGGGGATAAATCTGACAGGACATGATTAGGAAATGGCAGATGTCTTAGATTAATTCTTCACAAATGTCAACAATGGACAAATTCCAGAGCTAGCTAAAACAGCTCAGGAATTTATAATATTGGTAACAGTTAATAAAGCATAAGTGGTATGAAACCTTATCACTTCAAGAAAGATCTCTGGACTATTCTTCTCATAATGCAATAACCTTTCTTTTAAGAGCAAATTATGCCAATTGGGAATTGAGTATTTCTGCTGAAATCAAAGTGAATCAATCAATCTGTCCCTCATTTTCTAGATTGGCAGACATAATCTTCTGTACTACCCTATCAAAGTTCAAAGTAAATTTATAATCAAGCTACGTATAGTATACGTCACCATATACTACCCTGAGATTCCTTTTCTTGCAGGCACTCACAATAGAACAAATAAATACAATGGAATCAATGAAAAATGACACACAAAGACTGACAAACAGCCAATATACAAAAGACAAACTATGCAAATACAGCAAAACAAATAATAATAATAAAAATAAATAGGTAAATAAAAAGTACTGAGAACGTGAGTTGTGGAGTAATTGAAAGTGAGTCCATAAATTATGGAATTAATTCAGCAATAAGGTGAGTGGAAGTTATTCACACTATAACTTCTCATGCTATAGAGTTCTTCGGATGCTATTCAAATGCAGGTTATTGTTGTGGCATTTGGTTCAGTGGACATTGATTTACGGACTGCATTGATGTAAATGTGGGTTTGCATGCCACAGTCGAACACAGGAATATTCTCCGCCGTTGCTTGCAACCTGGAGGCTTCTGAATGATTGACATGTGCAAGCAAAGTGGAAAGCAGCTGAGCTGAAAATGATCTGAATTGGAACAAATTCAGACCTGCAAGGTAACTCAGCCTAGTCCAATTTAACCCAAACACACATTCAGATAGGTCTTGCATTTATTCATACCTCAGCCGGTCCCTACGATGTGACGTGCATTGTTATTGCTATTTCATTAATAGAAAAGCAATATAAATTCCCACTGTATGATAAACAGAGGCTGCAGTAATTCTGTCAGGGAGCATCAAGCACTAGGGTTAATTTTCCATGGGTTAGTTCTAATCCAAGCAGCAAGCAGTGCTGTCCTAACAAAATTCAGGAAGGAGCAAGCTCGGGGGGGTGGGGGGGAAGTTAAGTGAAGAGGGGTAGTTGTCAGGCTACTCAAGGCCAAAGTAATTTCCCTGGTGGTCACCTGATGAGAGGAATAAAATCTCCAAACAAAATAAGTCATTGTTTCTTTCACTATCCCAGAGTTTATCAGGGCTATAACAGGGGAAATAAAACTGAAACAGACACTGGAGGTTTCCTCAGGCATGCTTGGCGCCCTGTACCTGTGGCAGCGATGCTCACCACACTTCATAAATCAAGCATTCTCTCTCTATATATATATATATTTCAGAAAGGTTTGGGATATGGGCCAAATCTGGGCAAATGGGGCTATCTTAGATGGGAATTTTTGTTGGCATGGACCAGGTGGGGTGAAGGGAGTGCTTTAATACTGTTTTCTGTGAGGATTCATACTGCATAAAGAACCTATGAGGGAGCATAGAAGTAAACTAGTCGAAGATGTGCATTTGTTTATTGGGTTGATGAATAGTTTTGGTACGATCTAGTGATTAACTGGCAATATTTGTGAAACAGTAATAAAGGATTGGCTGCAGTCTGAAAGAACTTCATTGCATCACAGCTTGCAGAGTTGGAAAAGGCCCAGGTGAGGCACAGCATCGCTATCTGATGAAGATGTAAATGGTGTGTGCCAAGTCCATTCAGTTTCCATTATCTTGGTGGAGACAGAAATTTACCATGGGAAATGTTGACAACAAAAAGTAAGTATGATGTTGAAAGGATGTACATACAGATAGAGGACTACTAATTTACTTGATATAGTTATCTAAAGAATGATTAAGCAATTCACTGATCATGAGCAGATAAAAAACTATCTGGCACAAACACTTTGGAAGCATGCTGTATTTATCTGTTTGTTGCCTCTCTAAGCTTCAGATAAGGAAAAGGATGGAAATCATTCTGCTTATTTTCTAATGGAGCAATCCTGGAAGGCAGAGGCAAAGAGTTTCTATCTAAAATGATTAATTAACATGTTGACAGGGTAGAAATTACCTCAGAAAGCCCAGGTAACTTGTCTTGTCTATGCTGTCCGAAAGGACACACAGAATCAAGTTTTCCCGATCGAAGGAGTATCTGGTTATCCATCTCACTTGGAATGCAGTATCTGTGAAGGGGACAACAGGAACTTCTACCCACCTCTAAATTGGTAAAGCTTTCTTCAAAGAGCCAACCGGACTGCGCGCAGAGTAGGATGCCCTCTTAACAGCTAACTTGGAGCCTGCAGGTGTGGCTAGGACATCATTCCAAAAGTGGCCTCACTATTAAAGTAAGGTCCATTTCAGGCTCATTCCATGTTATGTTGCAATAAGAGAATAATGGTGAAGCAAAGATAATTTCTGCACAAAGTATTCACAATCCAGGTCAGAGATGACTAGCATTATACATATATAAATCTACAATTCTGCCTTCTCTCTTGTCTCAGGCACAGTTAAGATTGGCTATTTGGGACCTAGATGAGAGGAAACAACTTAAGACAGAGGACTGTAAATATTTTGAATCGCTTCTCCCAAGGGCTATGGATCTATTGAGAAGAGTCCAGACAGATTGACAGGCTTTTGGATTCTAAGGGACCTCAGGGATTGGGTGGGAAAGAGGAGTTATGATAAAGAAAAAACTTTGCTGTTCAATAGCAGTGAACGCTTGAGGGGCTGAATTATCAACTCAAGTTCTTATTTTCTTGTACAGGGTTGTACAGGGGGCAAGGTTGAACAACATGCATGCAACACTTGAGAACAGAAACAAAGCTGTACTAACAGATATTTAAAGAGAGAGAAAAAAATAACTGGGAACAACCAAGAAGAGGGCCAAGCTTCAGGAACTTTCTATTCCTTCAGAGAGGACAAAATCCAACCTTTGTTGTCAAACATCTGGACCAGGTAAGCACCAAAAGTGGTAAAAGGTGAATTCAAATGAAAGAGATCCAAATCTTCTATACGTTCCCCCATTACTGTGGACTGCAATTAAGGTTTCACTTGCTTTGAATTAAACTTAAATAATATGAAACCTGGAGATAGTTAGGCAGGGATTACTGATCCGATTGATAACTTTTAGTGTCACTTGACAGAAACATCGAGTGGAAGTATTTACCACAGTGTTTTAGTTGTCCTTCTTTGAAAAGGGATGAATTAACAGGGTTTGCACAATACGAGGGGTGATTGATAAGTTCGTGGCCTAAGGCAGAAGGAGATGAGTTATACAGCACTTGTTGCATGCACATGCAGATCAACTCTTCGAGTGATTATGCAGAAAGTTTGAAGTTAGTAACTCATCAGGGGTGATTGACAAGTTTGTGGCCTAAGGTAGAAGGGGATGAGTTATTAAGCAAACTTTCTGCATAATCATTCAAAGAGTTGAACTGCATGTGCATGTAACGAGAGCAGTATAACGCATCTCCTTCTCCCTTAGGCCACGAACTTATCAATCACCCATGCTGCGGACACTTTATGGAGGTCCAAGATCTATATGCTCCACGATCGCTGGACTAAGTGTGTAAATGTAGGAGGGGACGATATTGAAAATTAAATGTGCTAGGTTTTCTAAAATTGACGTCTTGTACCTTAGGCCACGAACTTATCAATCACCCCTCGTATGTCAAGGTAGGTAGTGATCAATTTAATTTTTTAGTGACTAATCACAAAATTGCTAATCCTTCAATAAGTGCATGAATGTAACAAGGGCACCATCCTGGTGCTTCGGGTTGTTGAGATTAGGGTGCAGAATTGTTAATTTTATTGTAGTTTAGCGTTATTATGCTTGTTTATGTATTTATATAATCAGCTGCATACATGGAATTGTTCAGTGAATTTTTCAGTGATTGCAGTTGCCTCTGCATTTTTCTGGAAACTTCTTGCTTTCAGTGGCAGGTGTCACCTTCCTTGAATTTGACTCTCTTACTGGTTAATTGCTATCAGTGAAATTTCTATTATTTCTAATCTGATATGAGAAGTCTACGTTATTTTTAGTCTTCCTCCTTTCCCTCTCTTTTCTTTGTGTCTCGCCATGCTTCTTCTTTCCTCATCTTCTCGCTCTTGTCACACTTAATAAAATGATCACGAGCAGCAGGTATTATGCCTCGTTATCGACTTCCGAAGCACCTTTGGACTGCAAAAGCATCAGGATCCAATAGGGGATTGATTTAGCAGAGATACACATATATTGTGGTATATTTTTTTCTCTCTAACCAATTGCTATTGAGTATTAGTGCTATTGAATTGTCAGAATGTATTAACACCTTCTTGAGAATATGCAGTTGCCAATATAAATATTAAGACTGATCACATTCTTAAAATAGCAGAAACCTATAATGTAATTTTTTACATGTACAGATACCATGGCAAGTGTCCAATAAAACATATTCACAATTAGAAACTGCAGCTTGGACAACTTCCTAGTATCTCTATTCATTGTCACTGCAGTGCCTGTCAATGGTAATTTACAGAATAAGTCTGTTGTACAGATTGCATTGGAGCCATGAACAGAAGGTCCTAAATATTTTCTTTCTTGTCTTTGCATTGGGGCACAACCTTGACCTCATTGTTCTCACTCTGACCTGGTACTTCCACTTTACCAACATTCAGGCTATAGCTTCGAGAAGGTCAGGAAGATTTTCTCAAATCCAAGGTTACTTCTGGAAGTTTACAGTGTGGCTAGACTGACCTTTCTACTCACTGCCGCTAGGTAAAATGATTTGTTCTAACAATTTTGAAATTTAAACAATGCTAGATGCAAATTACACAATAGAGTGATTACAGCAAGGATGGGTGCCACTTGACCTGTCAATTCTATACCAGCACAAGGTCAGGCCAATCTACTTAGTGTTAATCCTCACAAGCTCCCATTGACCTTCAAACTGTATATCCGCTATGTTACCTGGACCTTGACCCTTTTACCCATGGCTTTTCTTTTTCTCTCTACTCTCTATTGTCTTCATGATACAAAATAGCTCAATCAGAATCCTCACATATCCATTTTTTTCTGCAGGCAGGAGCTCCACCTTCTCCAGTCTATCCATAACTGAAATTCCTCATCCTGGAATTATTTTGCTAAATTACTTCTGCACCATCTCACAGGCCTCAACACGTTCATGTGAACATCCGGAAACCTTTTAAAAAGTCCTGATGAAGGGTCTCAGCCCCAAAACATCTACTGTTTATTCCCCTCCATAGATGCTGCCCGACCTGCTGAGTTGCTCCAAAATTTTCTGTGTTATTCTGGATCTCCATCATCTGTAGAATTACTTGCGTTTAATGTTTTCTAAAAGGAAACCATAATTTTGTTACTTGTATACCTCATGATCCCATTTATAAAACCCAGGATTGCTCATGCTTTATTTTCAATGAGCAATGCACATAAAACTTGAGTGCCCTCTGTTATTATATCTGCTTATGAATTGTGTTTTCTTGTTCACATTGCTCTCTTCTCATTCTCCTTTCCAAAATGTAATGCCTCACATGTTAAACTTCTGCCAAACTACCTATATCTTGTTGAAATAACTTAGTATCTTCCTCACAGTTCACGATACAATTTTCACTTCACAATAAATGTTGTGTCATCTGCAGTTTGGAATTCTACATGTGCTGTGGGCACTCAAATCCACCTTTTAATACACACTAAGTGGACATTTTTGGGGCTTGCCTGTGCACCCTGCTTGTTAATGCAAATATTCAATCAGCCAAATCATGTGGCAGCAACTTTATCCATAAAAGCTACGCAGACATGGTCAAGAGGCTCAGTTGTTGTTCAGGCCAAACATCAGAATGGAGAAGATATATGATCTAAATGACTTTGACCATAGAATTCAAGGTGAAGTCAAGGGGTAAAGTCAAGATGGCGCTAAACAGCGACTCTTTTGCTTGCATCTTCGGAAACAGCTCTATTTCTGTCTTTGATGTCTCTTTTTTACCTTTTTAGGGTATGCGGGGTTCTTTTGCAGACCTTGACCTGGAGTCACACTCTGACTTCGGCTCTTTGTGGGAATGGGACCCGCTCTCAGGGCCTCATTGCGGGCCGCTTTTTGATATCCCAAGGGCGCGGACTGGAAGACGAGGGCGTCTTCAGGGTTCTGGGATTCCGTGGCTCCGGAACGTGCTTATTATATGCCGGTGGCCCTGACTGAAGTGTCGCAGGAGAACACGGAACATCGGGAGCAGCGGGTTAGCTGCCGGGGGTTGTGTGGCCAAAGAGCTGCGCCTTTTTGGTATCGACACTCTGGGGCAGAGCTTGGAAAAAGCGATGCAACAGACTTTTAACATCGTAGATCAGTGAGTTGTTTGTTATGTCTCCCCTCTCGCTGTGAAACGGGGACACCTTTTTTTCCCTTATTCTGGTATGTCGAATTACTGGGTGAACAAGTAGTTTTTGGGGTACTTCAAGTCTGTGTCTTTATTGATGTTTTGCTGCACACTTGAGTGCTCGGTGAAGGATGCTGATGTTTTTTTGCTGGTGGGGGTGAGGAGGGGGTCATTGCCTTGCTGCTGTATGTGTGTGGAAGGGGAGCTGGGTGGGGGCGGGGTTGGGGTTCTAGCATTTTAACTGTCATTCATTCTTTGGGGCACCCCTCAGTTTATGTGGATGTCTGCATAGAAAAAGAATTTCAGGATATATATTGTATACATTACTCTGACATTAAATGTACATATTGAAAGCTACTGAGCATGATTGTTGGTGTCAGATGGGGTGGTGCAGATTGCTGATGCCAGAATGGAAAATCCTACAAAAAGTAGTGGATACAGCTCAGTCCATCACGGGGTAAAGTCTTCCCTACTGATGAACACAAATACACAAGGCGTTGTCGCAGGAAAACAGCATCCATCATTAGGGGCCCCCAACACCCAGACGAGCTCTCTTCTCACTGCTGCCATCAGGAAGGAAGGTGCTGAAGCCGGAGGACTCACACCAGCAGGTCCAGGAACAGTTATTACACCTCAGCCACCAGGCTCTTGAACTAATGGGGATAACTTCACTTGCCTCAACAGTGAAATGTTCCCACAACCTATGGACTCACTTGCGAGGACTCTTCATCTCATGTTCTCAATATTTATTGCTTATTTATTTATCATTGTTATTTCTTTCCTTTAGTATTTGCACTGTCTGTTGTCCTCTGTACACTGGTTGAATGCCAATTATGGATTTATTGAGTATGCCTGCAAGAAAATGAATCTCAGGGTTGTATATGGTGACATACATTAACTCTGATAATAAATTTACTTTGAACTTTGACTATCTCATAAGCTGCTGACCTCCTGGGATTTTCACGCACAAAGGTCTCCAAGGTTTACATGGAATGGTGTGCAAAAGAAGA
Source organism: Mobula birostris (assembly GCF_030028105.1). Lineage (NCBI taxonomy): Eukaryota > Metazoa > Chordata > Chondrichthyes > Myliobatiformes > Myliobatidae > Mobula > Mobula birostris. The sequence continues at coordinate 26,243,899 of NC_092374.1, read as the reverse complement.
AGACTTCCAGTGATCTGTGGCTGAAAACACTTGGTTAAGAGAGATATCAGAGGAAAACGGCCACACCTCTTATGGCTGACAGGACTGCGATGGTAACTGATATAAACATGCATTACAACAGTGGTTTGCAGAAGAGCATCTCTGAATACACAAAACGTTGAAGCTTGGAGTGGATAGGCTTCAGTAGCCGAAGACCGTGCACATACACTCGGTGGCTACTTCATTAAGTACAGGGGGTACCTAATAAAGTGGCCACTGAGTGTACACTCGGAAAAGCAGTGGTGTACTAGACTATGAACAGTCTCCAATATGAACAAACAATCTTTCACTAGTACTCTTTGTTTCCTGTTACGTAGCTGTTTTCCATCCATGCCACTGCAGTCTATTTCATTTCAAAGGCTGCGCTCTTGATGACAAGCCTGTTATATGGCACCATATCAATTGCCTTTTGGGAGTCCAAGTACCCACCAACAACAGTTTCAATGACCCCCTCTGTTACCTCATTGAAAAGTACTCTATCATGTTAGACTTATAATGTCATTGCAGCACTAGGTTGATAGTCTTTTACAGCCATGCGATTCAAGTGCTCTTTTAGATGCTTCTAAAATGTTACTTCTCCACCTACTCAGACTGTGCTTTCCAGATTCTAGCCACCAACTGGATGAAAAAGCCTTCTTCAGATCCTCGTTAAACCTGTTCCCCCTCATCCTAAATTTATGTCCTTTAGTTTTTGGTATGTCTGTTGTGAGGAGATGTTTCCTACTATCTACCTCATATTGTTTTATATACCTCACTCAGATCCCTCCTCAACTTGCTCTGGTCCAAGGAAAGCAAACCCAGTCTATTCAGTCTCTCCTCATAAATGAGATGTTCCTTCCCAGTCTATACTCACGTGAATCTCCTCTATACTCTCCCGAATGCAATCATGCCATTAATTCACAATTAGATGCTACAGTCATTAACAAATCCACACTTGTACAAGCAACAGATATTTCTGTCCCTGATTAATTTTACATGAATTTTCTCCATCACCAAGGTTAAATGACTGTTCTCCCTCACAAATGGAAATACTTTCTTCACTTAATTTGTCTGAAACTGTTGCATAACCTTAAATGCTTCAAAAGTCACCCTTTCAAAAGTCAGCTTTCTCTTTTCTATAGAAGAGTTCCAGCCTGTTCAATGTTCCCTGATATTTATAACCTCTCATGTGTTCTCACACAAGATGCTCTGTGGTGCAGGTTCAAGTGTGCGGAAATGTGCTGAGCTGTTCTTTGTGACCTCAGTTGTTGATGGCGTTTTTATTGGTGCATAGGTTCTGATATTACCTCCGGTTGTTCATTTTGTTTTCTGTCTGGGAATAAAAATGATTTCCTTTGAGTAAGGGAATTTTGAGTATGTATGACTTTTGTTTTAAAGACAGCATTGAGATTTTGGGAGTTTTTTCACCGCAAGTTCTGTGCGAGCGTATTCACTTCGAAGCAACTGTGACAATGAGAAACAAGGTGAGCTGTGACTATACTACAAGCACAGTAATATAAACCAAATGTAGACAGGGACTGAGTTATAAGATCCTCTTATTTACATAAGGGCCCTGGGAGATCAGTGCTCAGAGACCTACGCGACTGTGTATGCCTACTCTTCTTCTCTGTATGCTTCTGATCCCCATCTCACCTAATCAAGGCTTAATGGGGGCCTCTGATGTCAAGTCTTTATCTGGTTGATGAAGGAGCACACTGAAACGCGATTATATTTAAACAGTTCACAAGGGACCTCACAATGTCACCCTTTGGGCTGTAGATGGCAATCACTATGTCAGACCCTTGTATTTACTGCACTGTTTTATTCATAGAACAGTATGGCACAGAGAAAGGCCATTTGGCCCATCAACTTTATGCCGTAAAGCATTTTAAGATTTCTACTGCTTCTTGTTGTTGCAGCTAGAAGGGGTTGATGCTGCACACAGTGCTCTCCCACAAGTTGCTTTCCTTCCTAGTACATTGGCGTGATATTGGTTATTGGTGATACCATTAGATTTTCTGCCTGGAAATTCATCTCATAGTAGAAGCATACATGGTGACAGCATACTAAAATTCATTTTCAGTGATTTCAGTGGAATGAAGTAGAGTTCAACACTCTGTTAAAATCATATCACTTCTTTAGTGCCTCCAACCACAGATGATTCAGTGAGCTCCATCACAGGCTACAACCCTCCCCACCACTGAGGACATCCTCAAGGGGTGGTGTCTCAAGTGGAAGCATCCATCACTAAGGAGCCTCACCATCTGAGACATGCCCTCTTCCCATTACTACTATCAGCAAGGAGGCACAGGACACTGAAGACTCACACTCAACGATTCAGGAACAACATCTATCCCTCTGCCATCAGATTTCAGAATGGTCTATGAGCTCATGTTATTCCTTTTTACTGCACTACCTCTTTATTCTTGTAATTTATTATAACTGTCATGTCTTTGTACCGAACTGCTGCTGCAGAACAACAAATTCCATGTCATATAAATCAGTGAGCATAAACTTGACAGTGATTCTGATGGAATGTCCAGGCATCCAATTTTTGTTGTGAGGTAATGGCAGGGTTTTGTTCCTAAACTCCCAAAAAAATCTCCCACAAAATCTCAGCAGGGATTGTCATCAGTTCACCCCGGCATCAGGATAAGAAAAACTGGGGTGAGTCACAACCATGAAACTTTATGAATTGACGTTTAGGAAGAACCAGAATTAGGTTTAATATCACTGGCATATGCCGTGAAATTTGTTCCAATTGGCAGCGGTACACTGCAATACATAATTACAGTAAATATATATTAAAAACATAATAATATGGAGAGGTACATTAAATAAATAGTGCGAAAAGAGAAAAATAAGTCGTGATATAGTGTTCATGGGTTTAATGTCCATTCTGAAATCTGAGGGCAGAGGGGAACACGTTGTTCCTGAACCACTGAGTGTGTGCCTTCAGGTTCCTGTACTTCCTTCCTAATGGTAGCAATGAGAAGAGAATGAGAATGCAGCCTAAGTCTTTGATGATTATCATGAGCATTGTGGGTTGATGATCTGCTTCTGGTTTTGTGAAACTTTGATTCCACTCAGGAGTTGTTGGTTGGGTCCTTTTCTCAGCTCAGAATTAGCTGTCATTGATTAGTTGAAACACAGGATAAAGTCTCACCTGGCCTGACATCAGCACGCCATTCAAAGTTTCTATTCAAAATATTCTCAGATGTACATGGCTGATGAGAATAAAGGTATCAATGCAATTATACCATGTACCTAGAACACAAGAAACAGAAACAGGAGTCGGCCTCTAGCCATTCAAACTGATCATGGCGAATCTGATCTTGGCTCTGACTCCACCTTTCTTTCTGTTCCTCACCCCCACTGACCCAGTTCTTATGGAAAAGCTGATGTTAAGCAAGAGAAAAAAAACACAGTGAGTCCAGGCTACTCATCAGCAGCTAATCATATTACATCAAAAGCTCCTAGGATTCCCGACTGAAAACCTTCAGGACCACTCCAGTCTACTTCAGCCTTGAACATATTCAATGACTCAGATTTCTTTCGAGTAAAAAAATTCCAAAGATTTCAGATTATGTTAGAAAAGTAATTCCACCTCAACTCTATCATTAACGAAAAACTCCTCAATCTGAAACAATACCCCTCTGATGGGAATTTGCTCCCTGAATCTACCTTGTCAAAACCCATCAGAAACTTTCTTTGAGGGCAGTGCTTCAGAGTTTACAGTGACTGGCTCTGCTCCAATTTGGCTGAGTGGAAAACACTCATGCTTGGATCTGCTTAGTGTGGTGTGGTGGCTGTGCATATCTTCCTCCAAGACCTGACAGAGTGTGGTTTTTGAGCAAGGAGAATCATCTCTACCACCAGAGTTGGTAGCCTCACATTTCCCTACATTATACTCCATCTGCCAAGTAATTTTCCATCATAAACATACAACATACCATGGCACACAATTATAGCCTCAGTAATAAGAATATATTTATTTTTGTTTTAGTTGTAAGAAATACCGGACTCTAAATTGTTCCTCTATCTAAATGGGTGGGCAAGTGATCTCGAAAAATGAATTTTGTTAGTTCAGGAAATGCCATTAAACTACATAAACTATATAAATTGAAAACACCCAGTGTTTTTGGCTGCGATAGCAACTAAGATAGGACAAATGGTCTCATCATTCTGTGGGCTTGGGAGAACGAAATAAAAGAATTAGTAAGGAGATGAGGAGATGTCTCATACTCTCTCTGAAGAGATGGTGGCTGCAGAATTAGCATACACTCAGTGGCCACTTTGTCAGGTAACTCCTGTAATTAAGCCACTGAGTATATGTTCATAATTTTCTGCTGCTGTAGCCATTCCACTTCAAAGTTCAATGTGTTGTTATTCAGAGATGTTCTTCTGCACACCACTGTTGTAAGACATAGTTATTTAAGTCAGGGTCTGACAAAGGGTCTCAGCCTGAAACATCGACTGCACCTCTTCCTACAGATGCTGCTTGGCCTGCTGCGTTCACCAGCAACTTTGATGTGTGTTGCTGTTATTTAAGTCATGTTGCCTTCCTGTCAGCTTGAACCAGGCTGGCCATTTTCCTCTGACCTCTCTCATGAACGACGCATTTTCACTCACAGAACTGCTGAAGTTTTTTTGGGGGGGGGGATTTTCACACTATTCTCTGTAAATTCTAGAGATTGTTGTATGTGAAAATCCCAGAAGATCAGTAGTTTTTGAGATACTCAAACTACCACACTTGGCACCAATAATCATTCCTTGGTCAAAATCACTGAGGTCACATTTCTTCCCCATTCTGATGTTTGGTCTGGACAACAACTAAACCTCTTGGCCATGTCTGCATGCTTTCATGTATTGAGTTGCTGCTACATGATTGGCTGATTAGATATTTGCATTAATGAGCAGGTGTTCATGTGTGCCTAATAAAGTGGCCACTGAATGTAAATATAGGATAAGCACTTAAAGTGGAACAAAATTGATGACCAATGAGTAAGGAGCTGCAAGTCTAAGATCATATGACAGTCGATCCAAAGACGCAGCAAACATGTGAAGAGGCACATAAGCCTCCTTCTGCAAATGTGTGTTTCTATGGTCCATTCAGTGATCTCCTGTTCCCCTCTTGTCAGAACTGGATAAGAACGAAGGTAACACTGGGTATTGTGATTCCCCATTGTTTTACCACTCACTACTGAGGGTTACCAAGGCTTGGATGAAAATGCTGGAAGAAAATATTGTGATAATGGAATCATATCATTGGAAGAAAAGAGAAGTGAAGGAGAGAAAGGTCTGCAGCTCACTTTTGCAAACGTGCCTGGCTATGACAGAGTCTGAATATCATTAATAGGACAGATGGGATTTTAAATAATTACGTTTTTAATGGACAGTCAGTAAATCTGTGCGGTCAGAATAGAGAAAAAAATAATGTAATTTGGTCCTGACACCCATAGATACCTTAACAGACCAAAAATCCAGTGCAACAACTTTGCATAAATTTTAGGACAATCTTCATGCTCATTCTAGCTGATTGATCTCATTTTCATCAGATATCATTGCTACCACCAAGTCAGTCAACGTCAAACTGCTTCTAAAAAAATCTGATTCCGTTGACAATCACATGATAATACACATTGGAAACCTGACATAAAAGGTATTTTATGTATTACACTGCACTGCTGCGACAAAACAACAAATTTCACGGCACACACTAGGTGGTCACTTTATTAGCTATCTCCTGAGGATTTTTTTGTTTCTCACACCATCCTCTGTAAACTGTACAGACTGTTGTGTGTGAAAATCCCAGAAGATCTGCAGATTCTGGGATACTCAAACCACCCCGTCTACTGGTCAAAGTCTCAATCACATTTCTTTCTCATTTCCTTTCTTGTCTGAACGACTAAGCATCTTGACCGTGCCTGCATGCTTTTACACAATAAGTTGCTGCCATGTGATTGGCTGATTAGATATTTGCATGAACGAGCAGGTGTATAGATTTATTAATAAAGTGGCCACTGACTGGGTGTCCGTCATAATAATCATGATTCTGAATCAATCTTTCAAAAATTTCAATCATACTTTGCTGATGAATGCCAGAAAAACAATGATAAAGGTCTTGCTTCTATTTGATCTAACTTGTGTTGTTGTTGCTCCTCTCCACGCCTTGCTAGCACTGACCGAGTTGCTAGCTTGACGCTCAACCCAGCACGAGTGGAAAGCGTGTAAGGATTTGCACCCGGGAAAACTCACCTGGAAGTCTGGTGCAGATGCCACTACTACACTAACTTGTGTGCAGTGGTATTAATTCTTGAGGGAGTGTGCTACAAACATTTCCCTGTTTCCAGGCCAGATTTGCAACACCATAACCTAACTAGTGTGAGGTTCCTGTACAAAGCATACCACTGCGACATGTGTAAATCTTACTGCTTTCACTGAAGGACAACATCCCTGATTAGCCTTTAATGTCTAAATCATGTAATGGGTGCATTGTGATGAAAACATTTAACATCCTGAGAGAGCTTCCACAGGGAAGAATTCCATTATTGCTTTCACACCATGAGAGCATTCAATCCAGGCATGAGAAATGTGGTGTACTGTGAAATTTATGGTCCTACAGCAATTTCCTAACAGATTTATTCTGACCACAGTGTTAACATAGTGAACGTTTATCAGAGTACCTCTACGCTTGGAGGTGGATTATGGTTCTGTGCGATGGTTTGAAATGGGGAGAGATCAAATGTGCAACTTGCTCTACGTGGCTCTCCCAATGTTACATCTGTAGAGGCAACAGCATTAAAATAGGAAGAGGTACAAGCTGCCTAATCTACAACATCACACCCTGAAACTGCCCTGGATGTCTAGTGCTGTCTGCAGAGTGACTTGCAAGCACTATGGAATTTTTATGGCTAGATGGCACTGCAGAATAAGAGACCTTTCCTATTTTCTTCCTTTCAGCTGGAAATGTGGCATTCAGCATTTAACCATTAAAGCTTTCAAGGCATTTATGAGTTTTAAGCACAAAAAAAGGGAATAAAATGCTTGGCAATAAAGTCTTTCCTTTGATTGTACCACTCAGTGGCCACTTTATTAGATACCTGCTGTACCTAATAAAGTGGCCACTGAGTGTACATATGTGGTCTTCTACTGCTGTGGCACACCCTCTTCAAGATTCGAGGTGTTGTGTGTTCATAGATGCTCTTCTGTTCACTGTTGTTGTAACACATCATTATTTTGAGTTACTGTTGCCTCCCTGTCTGACCTCTCTTATTGATAATAAGTTTTCACCCGCAAAATTGCCACTCGCTAGATTTTTTTTTGTTTTCTGCACTATTCTCTGTAAACTCTAGAGATTGCATGAAAATCCCAGGAGATCAGCGGTTGCTGAGATATTCAAACCACCTGTCTGGCACCAACAATCATTCTATGGTCAACCACTTAGATCACATTTCTTCTCCATTCTGATGCTTGGTCTGAACAATAACTGAACCTCTTGACCATGTCTGCATGCTTTTATGCATTGCCTTGCTGCCACATGATTAGCTGATACGATATTAACAGGCAGGTGTACCTAAAACAGTGGCCACTGAGTGTACTTCACTTTTGGCAGTTGGTTCCAGTGTTTTAGACTTTTCTCATTTTCAACTACATAACACCCTGCACACCCACATATGGCGAGGTGAAAGATAGGCTTTCCTTAAAGACTAATTCATATATTTGTCAAATGGTATCAAGGATCAAGGATCATGACTATATTGACAATATTTAAATGTATTAGGAGAGTGCTGTGGTGTGTTGTGGCCACAGCAACAAAATCAACAACATTTAACAATTATGCAGAATAAACAATTACATAAAAATAACATTATAAGTACAGATAGGGATAAAACGTGTATAAATACATAAATACCAGAGTGTATTTACAGTGTGGACAGCCTTATAAAAAGTGGTTTAAAGTGCTTACAGTGTAGTGCAGTGATTGAGGTAATAGATTGAGGGGTGTGGGTGGGAGCTAACCAGAAGAGTTGATCAAATTAACTGCCTGGCAGAAGAAAGTTTTAAAATGGCAAGAAGATTTTTGTTTTAATAGCCCTATAGCACTTTCTAGAAAGAAGATTTTGGAAAAGAGAGTTTGCTGGGTGGAAATTTTGGATTAGTTTGAGAGATCTTTATAATAAGTGAAAGATGTGTGAATCTTTCATACGAAAGGACTGGACGAGACTATTCTTTTGGGGAGCAGGTTGTGAGTTAAGCATATATTTGCCTTTTGTCTCTGCAATTCTGTGGAGGATCTTCCCAAGAGACAAAGCTATGTAAAATACCTCTGACAGTGAAGACGGTTTATTATCTGCAAGTGTGAATTGCAAACATTTTTTCTGAAGATAGTTGAAAATTTCTTCTAATTACTAGTAGGTTAAAGTTTAAATTAATTAGCAATTTTAGTATTCTCTGTTATATTGCGCTATTTTTCACGGCTGGTTCTTACCTGTACTACAGTCACAACAAAACAACTGGTGTCTAGATGATAGAATGCCCACATGTCATTGCCTGGAATTAAACACTGTTTCTCGCTCCAAGGCAGTCTGACCTGTCCATCATTTTTGGCATTTTCTATCTTTTTTTTATTTCAGACTTCTAACAACTGCAGTATTTTGCTTTTGAATCCGTATAGCACATTGCTTTCAGCACCATTGCTCATTACCCAGATTTTATTTGATTGCTTTTTTTTCGTGAGGGTTCGGAGGAGGAAGAACCAAGAACCGATCAGCGTATCAACCAATCAATGGGGCGGCACGGTAGCGCAGTGAATAGCACAACGCTTTACAGTACCAACGACCCGAGTTCAATTCCTCCTGCTGTCTGTAAGGGGTTTGTACGTTCCCCATGACTGCATGGGTTTCCTCCAGGTGCTCCCGTTTCCTCCCACTGTCCAAAGACGTGCCAGCTGGTAGGTTAATTGGCCATTGTAAATTGTCCCGGAATAAGGCCAGAGTTAAATCGGGGGTTGCTGGGTGACACAGCTCAAAGGACCAGAAGAGCCTGAGACTCAGTAAATAAATAATAATAAAAGTGGTCGGGATCAGTAACACAGAGATGGAGCAAGTGAAGTGCATGGTTTTTATGACATATTTTATTTGAATATGCACAGGAAATGTATCAAACACACTGAGAAGGTTAGTGTATATGAGCAAACAGATTAGGAAAAGGAACAAGCTACAGCTCTTTGAGATCTGGCCACATTCAATAAGATCATGGCTGATCAGACTGTAAGCTTAACTCTAGGGTATCGCCTACCCTGGTAACTTCTCCCTGTCCTTGCTTATCAAGCACGTACCTATTTTTGCATGAAGGATATTCAAAAGTCAGCTTCCACCACTTACTGAGGAAGAGAATTCCAAATACTCTCACACTCCGGGGGATGCTTCATCACATCTTGTATCGAGTGTGTGGTCCCTTGCTTAGAAACACTGACCTCTAATTCCAGACTCAGCCACAAGAGTAAGCACCTGCCAGGGCATTTTCGGATCTCGTGACTGCCATTCCAAACTTCTGACTTCCCACTGCCCAACCCTTCAACAGGAATGGTGTTTCTATGAAACACCCTCAAAGAGCTGGATATTATTAGCAGAAGGCCAAAGGAACCAGAAAGCCCATGGTAGATCAATTGTCATGGTCCGTGATGCCAGCAGTTCAGTGTGACTCAGTGTGGCCTGAGGAGTGCACCACCTCCCATACTACACACCTTTCCACCGATCACACGTCACATTCCCCACCCACTGCAAATTCCATGGGACCCACATTCACACCCCCCTCTAGAGCATGAGGCACAGGAGCAGAATTAGGCATGAGGCCCATCGTGTCTGTTCTGCCATTCCATAATAGCTGATATATTGTCCCTTTCAACTTCATTCTCCTGTCCTCTCCTGTAACCTTTGGCACCCTAACTAATCAAGAACCTGTCAACATCTACCTTAAATATATACCCAATGATCTGGCCTCCACAGCCATCAGTGATAATGAATTCCACAGATTCAGCACTCTCTGGCTACTTAAGTTCCTCCTCATCTCTGTTCTAAGGGGATGCCCTTCTCTTCTCAGGGTGTGTCCTCTGGTGCTAGACTCCCCCACTACAGGAAACATCATCTCCTCATCCACTCTATCCCGGCCTCTCAGTGTTCACCCACCTGCCCACCGACAGAACCAGCATGACAGCAAGTCACCCTTGACCCTGAGGGTTTAGCTCAGAGAAAGTAAAAGAAAGCTACAGTCCAAAGCCCCAAAATTTTAAGAGGAATTCAATCAATTTGTTATTTCCCTTGAAATAAAGAGTGCGTCTTATTCAGACTGTATATGTGAGTGATGCAATGTGACTCCTTTTTATTTCTTTGCTTGCATGACCCATCTGATGCCCTTAAAGCAGCACACAATCATTTCTGCAGGCTGTTGGTTTTATTTCAGCACTAAATTAATTTCTCGTTGGATGCTACCTGTATAAATTGGTGATTCAAAGTGAAATCATTCGCTTTCACACAATTCATCATATTTGGTGCACTAAAGGTCAGCAGACATATGCTTGCATGTGACATCAGCTACAGTAAGAATCATGTTCAAACACTTCAATCAAACCTTGTTCCGTCTGGCAGAGTCAGGAAGCAAGCCCTGCCACTTGGGAAAATATTGCACAAGGCTGCAAGAAGCAGAGCAAAACACAAATCCTGCCTCCCGACCAGTGACTGAAATATGAACACAAACTACTATTTTTTAAGGTTTCTTAATTGTACTAATGACTTTTTTGTGTGTTCTATCGCTGAGCAGCAGTGAACCATCTGATTGGCCGATCAGAGTTCTCTTTGGGAACTAGTTGACTTGATCAGCATTTGTGATCTGGCTATTGTTCACAATTGCACTTAATAAAAAAAAATAAGACACAGAAGCAGAATTAGGACATTCGGCCCATCGAAACTACTGCATCATTCTATCCTGGCTGATTTGTTTTTCTTCCCAACTCCATTCTCCTCCCTTTTCCCTGTAATCTTTGTTGCACTTACTAATCAAGAACCTCCACTTTAAATATACCCAATGACTTAGCCTCCACAGCTATGTGTGGCAACAAATTCCACAGATTCACTCCTATCCGGCTAAAGAAATTCCTCATCTCTGTACTAAAGGAACATCCTCCTTTTGTGTAGTGCGCATGCACCCTGTTACAGCCATTCCGACCAGTATGCTTACTTTTTAACTTACGTTAGTTTTTGGGTTTTTTTGCACGGTAACACATCGAAGCTGCACCCTCTCTAACGGGCTGGCAGAGAGAGTTTTATTTGGGTTTTTAGTGCTGGAAATAGTTACATTCCGAAACGTCTCATTAGCAGGACAGAAGCATGGTAGCATTGTGTATTGCAGGGACCAGCTGTTTGAGCTTATGCCGGCCGGTTTAGCGAGCAGAGTGGCGGACACCCCTGCTGAAATCTGGAGGAAAACACACAGAGGATGCAGAGGGGGATCACAAAGTTGAGGAAAGAGGACCGGGTCGAGACAACAGAGACTTATGGAGAAGAGGAGTTCAGTGGGTAATAAAATGGACGAGTTCACGGCGCTAGCCAGGCGTCAGAGAACATTTCGGGAGTGCACTGTTATGTGTTTCACTGGAACGGGGCTGCACGAGGACATACCTGATCAAAACTTCTCCATGGACAGCTTCCAGACTGTTCGAGCTGACCGGAAGTGCACTGAGAGCGGTAAGTGTAAAGGAGTTGGGTGCTTACTGTTCAGGTTAACAACAGATGGTGCAATCCGGGTCATATTACGATTGAGGAACGTGTTTGTAGACCGGATATTGAACTTTTTGCTGTTGGACTTCGGCCATATTCCATTGAGATACAACACTGGGCAGCATGGGAGGTTGTTCCTGCCTGTGGCCATCAAACTTGCAGCTCCTCCTGTGGAGGGTCAGACACCCTGAGCCAATAGGCTGGTCCTGGACGTATTTTCCATCTGGCATAGTTTGCATTTTGTTGTTTGATTGTTTGTAGTTTTTGTATTGCTATATTTATGCTCTATTCTTGGTTGGTGCGGCTGTAACAAAACCCAATTTCCCTCGGGATCAATAAAATATATCTATCTATCTTTTCTGAGGCTGTGTCCTTGGTCCTAGACTCTCCCACTACAGGAAACATCTTCTCCACATTCATGCCTTCTGGATAATCCACTCCATCTAATATCAGGATAATGAAGAGCTATTGGGAACAGAACCCTGCCATAACTAGGGGCCGTCTAAACAAAAAGAGATTCTGCAGTTGCGTGAAATTCAGAACAATACACAAAATACTGGCAGAACCAGTATTTGGTTGGATTCAGTTTTTAAAAGCAAAATATTTTACTGTAATGCTCCATCACAATTGAGCTTTAAGGAGGAATAATAAGACCATATGATAATGATGACGTCACACTGATGAGCACTGATAATGATGATGATGATGATGATGATGATGATGATGACGTCGACTCAGACCTGAGAGGCCAGTGTCGGGCATTTTCCTGCCTTACAAGGCGCAGTTCGAAAGGCTGTGTGGGGCGCCACTCCTCGAACAGACATTTTGCAGTATTATTTTATGAGGCTGAGTTGCGAGCTCGACATCAACCCGACGTGGATGGAGAGCGCGCACGGGGGCGGTCTGTCACTGGATTGAACTCAGGAACCTCCGTTCTCGAGCCCAGCGCTGATCTCACTGCGCCACCAGCTGACCAACAGCTGATATTGAACAGACCTAATTACATCCAATGCTCTGCTTTGACCAGAACTAAGAATCACTGTGGATTGGACAAGGGGGAACTGCATTCCACTGAACACACTTCACTCAGCCAAAAAATCCTTGTGTTATCCTTAATATTTAACACCCTCAGTGAAACCGCAGCTATTATTTCAACATATATATACCTGTAAGATTTGATGCTCTCATTTACATTGTCAGTTCCATTTAGATACATGTTTTATTAAAACTATATTCAAATATTAAACAATTTTGTTCTGGATCAACTGACATGGTTAACATACTGAGGGACATTAACAGTCTTCAGTCAAAATGTAGCATCGCTAATTTATCAGGATCACTGTGGCAGCAAGAATACTTGCAGACATAATTGACACATTCAATTTAAAAGATAAGGTGAACAGTCTTACACACTCCCTGCTGATGATACCATGTTTTTGAGAACAGTTCTTTATAATGGAGTGAACGTGGTGGTGGGGGTGGAGGTGGGGGGGGGCGTGGTTGGTGATTCAATATAATACGATGCTGTTAACCTTTCGCTATTTATGTATGATATGTGGGCACACGGGATGAGGCCAGTATTCACTGTTTATTCCCAGTTTTCCTTGAAAACTAGGAATCAATCTATTTGAGCCACCTTAACTGGACATGTGGAGGTACTTGCAAAATGATGTTATGTACTGAGTTTCAGGATTTAGACCGAGCAATGGCAAAAGAAGGTCTCAAAATCACTTGGAAAGTCTGAGGTTCTCTTTCTCAGGGTTTACCAAAATACTTCATAGCTATGTGAAGCACCTGTGAAACATGGTCTCCTCTTCAATATATAGATACATGGAAGCCATTTTTTTTGTGCAACAAGTTCCCACAAGTAACAATGGGATACGCAACCACACTGGGGTCAATACTCAGAGGTTGGCAAAATACAAAGGGCCAAGCCAAAGGTCAAAGTCCAGAGCTCATTGGGTCAGAGGTAGAAAGCCCAAAAGGTTGCAAAGCAAAGTCAGTGAATCTGTACCGGACAGAGAGTGGAGGCTGGAGGCCAGACATCTGCAAGTTTGAGAATCCGAGACCAAGGACTGGAAGCCTGGAGACAGCCTGTCCTGGGACTTGGAGGCCTGTGTGTGTGTGTGGGGGGGCGGCGGTGGAGGTGGGTGTATGGGAAAGGGGCTTGTTTTGCTATTGTTGTCTTGTTTCGTTCTGCTGTAGTTGTTGCTTCCTGTGTTGTGGTTAGGTTAAATATCGCAGGCGTGCTATGTTGGTATTGGAATATATGGCGAGACTCGCAGGCTGACCCCAGCATGCCCTTGAGTGTGTTGGTTGCTAACGCAAATGACCATTTCACTGTATGATTTGATGTACATGTGAGGAATAAGACTGAACCTGAACCTGAAATGCTTTTCACATTTTTGCATGAGGACCTTTAGGATATCAACACAAATCTCACTTCTTGGTAAGAACAAATGTACTAAAGTGATAGGGCACCCGATTAAAAACTGTACCCAAAATGTTCATCTTCAGGTCATTTAGTTACGTAATAATAAATACAGGGTGTAGCCTGAATGAATTGAATACTGAATTAAACAAATGTATTAAAGTGATAGGGCACCCGATTAAAAACTGTACCCAAAATGTTTATCTTCAGGTCATTTAGTTACGTAATAATAAATACAGGGTGTAGCCTGAATGAACTGACGTGCACCATTGTATTTGTGCTATTTTTCCATCATTCTCTTTTCCTAAGTCGACTGTTCCACCCCTGCCTTTTACCATTAGATTTTAGTATTAGCACCATGAACATATCCATCCCTGGTGCTCAAGTATCTCTCTAATTGCATTGAGACACCAGATGGCCTTCCCTCCGCTGCCAGGATAATTGGTAGTGGTATTTCTACCAGAGGTCCACCAAATTACTTCATTATTCTTGTCAGTTTCCCCCAAGAGGACCACAACCTTGTCATATAGTTTGCAGCCTTGCGTGCCTCAGTGGCCTGGAGAGCTCTGTTTCCTGGAGCCAGAGCATTATGCTTTGGCTCTTAGTAGGGTCACCCATGCCAAACAGGTCAAAGGGTAGATGCCGGACTAAGGGCGGTCCACTGGTCATCTAGATTCGGGGGTTCAGCTCAGGGCTAACAACTCTGACAGGTAAAACAGAATTGTTATGGAAAAAGCAATGACGAATCCTTCTGCATCTGAGTGTGATCGTGTGCCTGAGTCTCCACATGACTGACAGTATTGAAAACTGACAGAAAACTACTGACATGATGAAGGAAGCCCTGAACACCGCCAGAGATAGAAAACCTTCATTGCTGTCCTAAATGCCAGCGGCATTATGGGCAGTAAGTAAGTATTGTCAGTTTGGCCCCAGCTTTTCCTGAAGCTCAGAGCTAATTCTAACCTGGTCATTAATGTGTGTACCTCTTCATCCTTTGCTGCATGAGCTAAATGGGCAATGTAATGACACTAATGCATAAACCTTGTTCCTAGGCTTACTTTCATGAACCTCAGTGGATGGAGGTTTCAGAAACTGAGCTCAACATACACTCAGTGACCACTTTGGCTACTGAGTCTGTGTTTGTAGTTTCCTTCTGCTGTAGCCCACCCACTTCAAGGTTGCACGTGTTGTGCATCCAGAGATGCTCTTCTGCACACCACTGTTGTAGCTCATGGTTGACTGAACTACTGTCAGCTTGAACCAGTCTGGTCATTCTCCCTTGACTCTCTCACTAACATTTCTGTCCACGTCACTGGATGTTTTTTGTTTACTTGCACCATTTTCTGCAAACTCGAGAGACAGTTGTGCATGAAAATCCCAGGACATTAGTCGTTTTTGAGATACTCAAACTACCCCATCTGGCACTAACAGTCAAAGTCACTTAGATCACATTTCTTCCTGATTCAGAGCTTTGGTCTGAACTATGGCCATGTCTGCATATTTTTATGCATTGAGTTGCTGCCACGATGTTGGATGATTAGGTATTTTCATTAACAAGCAGGTGTACAGACGTACCCAATAAAGTGACAACTGAGTGTACATACCCACTACAAAGCATGTTAAGTCCGTGCAATAGGATATAAATTTCCACCCCCTCATAAACATCAATAACCTACATTCTGCTTGGCTGCAGAACAACTCTCTGAATATAGTCTCAGTCGATGACTGCACCATTTCAGTTAAGGAGGTTGGGTTTTTGGATGGATGACAAAAATATCGAAGGGTGAATGTCAAGTAATGCAAAAGATAAAGTAATAAATGCAGAAAAAAAGCTGAATAAATAAAACAGATAAGGAATAAAGCAGATATAATGGTTCCGAAATGTTTATACCTCAGTTATTGATTTTAATAATAGCATATGAAGATTACAATAATTAAAGTTGTATTTAAGCTCAAATAATACTATAAATATTTGAAGATTATTTGCTGTCAGAAAACTTAAGCTAAAATCATAATGTCTGGCTGACTGACTGAATATTAAAACTAGCACAGAAAATTGCCTGGAACTAACAGATAGCTAAATGAGGAAATTTTTTAAAAAAGCCTTGTGTATTATTCTTTAACTCTGCAGGGTCCACTGACACTTGTACGTCTATCTCTGTGAGATTTCACTTCCCCAGCTTCGGTAACCAACTGCTTGATTTGCCACATACAAATCCATTTCTGCACCATTTTATCAGAACCTGCAAGTGCAAACTGAAATCTGACAGCAAGCCACTGACCAGTCTGTTATCAGCAACACACAAAGCAACCAAAAACTATACGGGGTGATGTTTCTTTGACTACTTAGTGGGATCCATAAATGCAAAATTCTTTGATATTCCCCCCCAACCCCTGGGAAGCAAGAAGTGATTGAAGCATTTGGAAAACCGGAGGAAATCTTCACCAAGTTAAAGTGTTACTGCAAAGAGTAAATCAAGGAGTGATATACCCCTCCTCAATCATCTGCAAGTATTTCTCTGTTGGATGCAATATAAAGCCAATTTTAAATCTGCACGTGGGGGGTTTAAAGTTGCAGCTGATGCGTGTATTACAGGCTGTGATGTTAATCAAGCATGATAGGGCAGGAAGGGCAGCCTCTGATGTCTATTCACTGCCAGCCTAAATTGCCAGTCAGCTGAGAAGGCAGGCAGGCGCTGCAGGCTGACACCTCACTTGCTTCCGTGCTTTTCAGGTTTTGCTCCTCATTAACATCCAAGTCTGCTGCCCCGTTTTCCCGTCTGTAAGGTGATAACTCAGATTCCCTCAAGACTACAACCTAGCTACACGTGATAACCTACTCACGGTGAGTGAGGTTGTCAGGCAGCAAACAAACAAGTTTCTGCCGCTCCCAAATTCTTAAAGTATAATAACTGTGTGACTTATTCTTTTGAATGATCTCATCATTGCTACCAAAGTCTGATCAGGGATATTTGGGCTCTGACCAAAGGTGTTAGTTAGAACTTTATTGTCATTGCTGAGGACAACGAGATTGCAGTGTTACTCCATTTAGTGCAAAACAACATACTGGCAATTCAATTACCAAAAATACAATGACTAAATTTAACATAACATCTGAGTTATTTAGAATGACATCGAAGTTATAACTGAATTAAAAACAAACAACTCTAAAATTAAAAGAAACAGTGGCTTTCCCATTCAAGTATTGCACATGCCCATGTTATAAAGTATGATAATTAAATATAAAATAGCATCAAGGCTTAAGGCTGAGATTAAAAAAAGAGCTCTGAATTCAAAGGAAGGTGCCTGCCCCATTTAAACCCAAAGATTGCACATGCCTGTATATTGCACTTAGAGCCTGTCCTTAGTGCCTATGGACTATGGGGGGGGGCATTGTTCAGTTGCAAGACAGCCTCGGGGAAAAAGCTGTTTTTCAGTCTGGATGTCCGTGCAGAGATGTCTCTGTATCTCCTGCCGGATGGTAGGAGACTGAACAGGTGATTATTGGGGTGGAATGAGTTCATCACGATGTTGCCAGCCTGCCGTAGACAGCATGAGTTGTAACTGGTCTCCATATCTGGCAGTTGTATCCCAGTGATGTTCTGTGCGGTCCTGATTACTCATTGAAGTGGTTTTTAGTTTATCTGTTGCAGCTAGTGTACCAATCTGTCATGTAATAGATCATAGCCTTTCCCTCAATGTCTTAAAAAAAAGCAAAAGAGCTGGTCATGAACTATAGGAGGAATGGAGACAGGATCAGCATCAATGGGACTGCAGTCGAGAACGTGAACAGCTTCAAGTTTCTTGATATACAAACACACACGATCTCACCTGGACTGTACACACCGGCTGTGTGGCCAAAAAAACCCAGAACAGCGTCCCTTTCGCCTCAGCCGACTGAAGAAGTTCGGCATGAGCCCTAAATCCTCAAGACCTTCTATAGTGGCATCACTGAGAGCATACTGACTGGCTGTGTCACCACCTGCTATGGGAATTGCACCAACCTTGATCGCTGGACACTGTAGAGAGTGGTATGGACAGCCCAGCACATCTGTGGATGTGAACTTCCCTCCACTGAGGACACTTACAGCAGCAGGTGCAGAAAGAAGGCCTGGAAGATCATCAGGGACACCAATCACACCAACCACAAACTGTTTCAGCTGATTCTGACTGGCAAACGGTACCGTTGCATTAAAGCCAGGACCAACAGGATACGGGACAGCTTCTTTCTACAAGCCATTAGTTTTGTAAGTTCACATGTCTGTGCATTCCGATGGAGTCACAATGCAAAGATTTTTATTCACTCATGTTGTGGGATGGATGTAAGATTAAAATAAATTCAAATTCAAATTTGCTCTCAATTACTCATTGATAAAGGTTTACCAGCAACTTTGAGAGGCAGATTTGCTCTCTCTGAACGCTAAGATAGTATAGGTGCTACTGAGCCCTCCTCACTATCAAGTAGGTGTTGGTGGTCCAAGAGAACTCCTACCTGATGTTCACTCCCAAGGACTTACAGCTGGAGACTCTTCACCATTTATTAGTGGAGCTTGTTCATACCTTCTTCATTTCCTGAAATTGATAGTCATTTCTTCTTTTTTTATTTTGAGCGGAAAGTTATAGTTATTGCATCAGAACTGATCCCACGGTGTAAAACACAGAACAGTACAGTACAGGAAAAGTCCCTTCTGCACGCAATATGCTGAACAAATTAAGATAATGATGCCTGATTACTCAAATCCCTTCTGCTACATGGATAAGTAAATGGGTAAATACCATCTATAAATTTGCTGATGATACAGCCATTGTTGGTAGTATCTTTCGTGGAGTGCATACAAGAGTGAGATACACCAACTAGTGGAGTGGTGTTGCAGCAACAACCTGGCACTCAATGTCAGTAAGACGAAAGAGCTGATTGTGGACTGCAGGAAGGGTAAGATGAAGGAACACATACCAATCCTCATAGAGGGATCAGAACGGGAGAGGGTGAGCAGTTTCACGTTCCTGGGTGTCAAGACCTCTGAGTACCTAACCTGGTCCCAACATATCGATGCAACTATACAGAAGGCAAGACAGCGACTATACTTCATTAGAGTTTGAAGGGATTTGGTATGTCAACAAAAACATTCAAAAACTTCTATAGATGTACCATGGAGAGCATTCTGACAGGCTGCATCAATGTCTGGTATGGGGGCCCTGCTCAGGACTGAAAGAAGCTACAGAGGGTCATAAATTTAGTTGTCTCCATCTTGAGCACTAGCCTACAAAGTACTCAGGACACCTTCAAGGAGAGGTGTCTCAGAAAGGCAGCGTCCATTATTAAGAACCCCCAGAACACAGGGAGTGCCCTTTTCTCATTATTACCATCAAGTAGGAGATACAGAAGCCTGAAGGCACACACTCAGCGATTCAGGAACAGCTTTCTCCCCTCTGCCATCTGATTCCTAAATGGATATTGAACCCCTGAACACTACCTCACTTTTTAAATCTATATTATTTCTGTTTTGCACACTTTTAATCTATTCAATATACATATAACTGTAATTTATTTATTTTTACATTTTTTTCCTTCTATATTATGTATTGCATTGAACTGCTGCTGCTAAGTTAACAAATTTCACAACACATGCTGGTGATAATAAACCTGATTCTGATTCTTATAGAGTTAAACATCATAGAAATAGGCTATTCAGCCCATCTCATCTATGCTGACCAAAATGTCTACCTGAGCTAATCCCACCTGCCTGTTTGACCTACATGCCGCCAGACATTTTCTGTCTATGTACCTGTCTACGATAATGCCTTTCAAACACTGTCATTACTCCTGTCTCTACACCTTCTTCTGGCAGCTCATTCCATATAGACAAGGCCCTCTAAGTAAAACATTTATCCTTTAAGGTCCCCATTAAATCTTTCCACTCTCATTTTCAATCTGTGCCCTCTAGTTTACCCAAGAAAAAGGACCCCCCCCCACCAAAGATTTTATATACCTCTGAAAGGCCACCCCTCAGCCTCTTGTGCCCAAGGAAAAAAATTCTCAGCCTATCTAGCCTCTCTGTATAATGCAAGCTTTCCTTTCTTGGTAGCATATTTATTAATCTTTTCTGCACCCTATCCATTTTAATGACATCCTTCCTATAGCTGGGTGACCAGAAGTGCACACAATACTTCAAATATGGTCTTACTGACTTGTCCATTTATACCATGGATAAAGGGGAGAGAATAGGGAACTCTGAGTCTGTTCTGATATTCAACAACTACATGTCAGATCTTGTACAGTACACTAACTATTCCCCCCACAAACTTCATATCGTTTTATTGCACATGGCTTCCAATGCTCATTTTAGGGATATACAACACCTTTGGACTTACTGGTCCCTTCATTCGCCTTCCTGTAAAGCACTGGCTCACTGTCATGCCGGGCTTGATAATATGCCCTGGAAGCACTTTGAGATATTTTATAGCATTAAGGAGTACAATACAAAGGCAGCTTTATTTGTAGATTGGATGGCTACTGTAATCAGAGAGAGTAACATTGACAGGGAGTCAAACAGGTATTGTCGTCAATTGCATCATTCATTTTTAACAGAAAGAAATTGCTCCTAAAGCCCACAACACCAAAGTGACCTAGGGTTGGGAATTTTAAATCAACTGGCCAAGAAAATATGCATATCATCGTGCTTTACAACCAATAAAATAATTGTAAAGCGTAATTGTGATTTCAATGATAGTTATGATACATGTGTACTAACATAGTTCTCTATGCATCAAGAAGAAAATAATCACATTGTAATTTTGTTGTTAATTTTAACTCACTTGCTCCAACTGATCTTTCTACTTGGAAGGTAGCAAGAACTTCTGGAAACAATTTATTAGGTTAATTTTAGTTGCTGCACATATATAACAGGCTGCAGGATCCGTAGCAGCCAGGACATCTTCAATAATGGTGCTTCAGAAAGGTGGCACCCATTATTAATGACACCCATCACCCAGGACATGCCCTCTTCTTATTGCTACCATCAGGAAGGAGGTACTGAAGCCTGAAAGCACACACTCAACGATTCAGGAACAGCTTCTACCCCTCTGCCATCCAATTCCTAAATGGACTTTGAACCCGTGACCACTATCTCACTTTTTCTATTATGTCTGTTGGTTTAATTTAACTACTTATTGTACATATATATATATATATTTACCGTAATTGATTACTTGTTTATTTTTTTCTATATTATCATGTATTGCATTGAACTGCTGCAGCTAAGTTAACATATTTAATGACATATGCCAATGATAGTAAACCTGATTCAGATTCTGAAAACATTCTGAAATGTGTTGCTTGCATCAAATCAAATCAGTGACAGAGCTCTGGTCATCCTGCGAACATCACTACCTTTCCAATGTAAATGTAGCATGATCACACTCACTATACCTAACCATACGTCTTTGGAATGTGGGTGAAAACTGGGGCATCGGGAGGAAACCCACATGGTCATGGGGAGAACATATTAACTCTTTATCGGCAGTGGCAGGAATCGAACAATAATCTTACAGCTAGCACTATAATGGCATTAGGCTAACTACTATGCTACCAGGCCACCCTATTCACCTTATCTACTATTAGCTTTATCATTGAACCAAACAGCAGAGAGGGGAGTCAATTGGCCCATTGTGTATGACATTTGAAGGGATAACCTCTTCCCCCCCCCCCAACATGTTTTCCGTTGTTTAGCAATTCTTTTGCTTGCAACTTTATAAAACTCTGATTGGGCTGCATCTGGAGTATCACATTTGTTTCTGGAATTCCCCACCACAGGAATGATGCGGAGGCTATGGAGAAGACTCAGAAGAATTCTACAAGGATGCTGCTTGGATTAGAGGGCAAATACTATGAGGAGAAGTTAGACAAGCTTGAGCTTGCTTTCTTTGGTGTGGGAAGACCTTATAGAAGTTTGTGACTTTATGAGATACATAGATAGAGTAGACAGTCAGCATCTTTCTCCCAGGGTTGAAACATCTCATACTGGAAGATATATGTTTAAAGTGAGAAGGGAAAAGATCAAAGGAGATGTGCGAGGTAAGTCTTTTCACGGCACGGTAGCATAGTGGTTAGCACAACACTTTACAGTACCAGCCAGGTTCAATTCCCGCTGCTACCTGTAAGGAGTTTGCATGTTCACCCCGCGACTGTGTGGGTTTCCTCTGGGTGCTCAGATTCCTCCCACAGTCCAAAGATGTACTGGTTGGTAGGTTAATTTGGCATTGCAAATTGTCCCGTGTTTAGGCTAGGGTTAAATGGGGAAATGCTGGGCAGCACGGCTTGAAGGGCAGAATGGCCTAATCTGTGCTGTATCTCAATAAATAAATTGAGTGATGGATGCTTAGAAATTACTACCAGGGAGGTGATGGAGGTGGATATGATAGAGACATTTAAGAGGCTCAGAGACAGGCAAGGAATGGAGGGATATGGATATTGTGTCGGCAGAAGGGATTAGGTTTGTCAGAAATCTTAATGAGTTTGTCACAACATTGTGGGCTGATGGGCCAATTCCTATGCTGTACTGTTCTATGTTCTATATTCCTCTAAAATATTTATCCCATATTAATTTATTCAGCAAGCATACGCTGGGACAAGTATTCAAATCTGTATGAAGAATTCATGTGAACATGTCAAGGGACAGGAGAGACAAAGACTTCTTTACTCAAGAATATTTTTGCATTGCAAATGACACAGGGATAAAGTAACATAGCTGGTTTCGAATATAAAGAGGATTACGTAAACTCCAGTCCTGCATTTTGGGAAAAAAGGATCTGCCTTGGTGTCATGGATGAATTGCACTGGTAAGGTAAGTCCAGATATTTATTCCAAAGTCCAAAGAGTAAGATTGGAGAGTACAAAATGAAAATAGTGCAGTGTGAATTTAGAACCAATATTGATATTAACTTCTTCATTGAAAGAGTGAGAACTAATTGGATTGATCTACCAAGTATGCTAGCAGAGAAAAAAAGGGGCAGGGATATTTAAAATATATAATTGAATGTGGGGTGGGAGAGCGGATGGAGGAGATTTTATCTAAAGGTTATGTCCTAGTGCTGAAATTTCTTAAGTTACATTGTCCTTCTTGAGCAGAATATTGAATTGCATTGTTTTCACTTTTCAAATGGAGATACACCATCAGCCTTGCCTGTTGAAAAGGTTTGCTGACATTGGGATGACAAGCTTGGTGGAGGCAAAGGGTCACCCTCCCTACCCATGCTCCTCAGACTCTAAACCAGGGGTTCCCAACCTTTTATATGGATGGCGTCTTACCATTAACCGAGGGGTCCATAATCCCCAGGTTGGGAGCCCCTGCTCTAAACTAACTTCTGTTCTCAACAGTATCATTTGGTTGAAATAAAAGTGTCTGTGCTCAAATTTATATCTGGTAGTTCACTCTGCATCATTCAGAATCTCATTCTTAGTATCTGGACATCACTGGCAACTTGGTGATAAATTGTTAGGTAATGACTACATGTTTTTGACGCAGCCAAATGGAGGTGAAGATATGGTGTGACATACACCATTCAGGTGAGCATTAACTTTGCATTCCCACCAACGTATTGTGTTCAGGATCCCACAGTTCTCCTGAAAGGAGCTCCAGGAATTTGACTTTCTTACAAAGAAGGAACAGCAAAATTAACCAGTCCATTGACTGTACTACCAGACATACGGCAGGTATGTTGCAGAGATCGTGACTCATAAATTCTGCTCAATATAAATAGGGCATGAAGTCACACAAAAATTTTCAGCTGTACCACCAAGATCTAAATATGAACTGCCATACTTCAGACTTGGAACTTGAGCTTTGCTGTTTCTGCAGATACTTGCATTCCCCAAACATCTTGACTTATCGCACCATGGCTCAGCCTAGAAGGAAGGCATTCAGTCCAATGATCTTTGTTAGTTCTTGAATGAAATAACCAAAGTCCAACTCTCTTGCTTTCCTGACAACACAATTTTCTCCATTTAAATATTTATCCAAATGCCTTTTTAAAAAGAGACTATTGCATTTACATCTCTATTCTTTGAGGCAGGATCTTCCAGATCATAACAATTTGTTGTACAAATTCATTTTCTCTTGTGTTGCCTTTGATTCTTTTGCAAGTCTTGATGCAAGTAAGGTCCCAGCCCACGTGGTGAATGGTAATTAGACAACTTCTTCCCTTTTGACTGGCAACTGCAGCACAGTAAGGAAATTGTCTTCAGCAACCCTGGGTGACCATCCCTGCCTCATTTACCTTTGAAATTAATGCAACCTCTGCAGCCACTACTCATCAGGTAGTGTGCTTACAAAATAAAGCCTGGGGCAAACTAAGCTACTGTCTGCTTCTATGTACACTGTATTCTTAGAATAAAGTAAAAAAAAACACAATCATTTACAATTTTACTAATGCAAATAAAAAATGCAGCGATCATTTGCAAGCAGACTAGTTGTTTTTCAATCTCAACCACACCCCCCCCCCATCTGGTGCACAGTATAAATATCTTTTCCTCCAATTAATAGCTCCATAGAATGCCTCAGAATTCCCCTGATGTACTCTGCTCCTCTGCCAGAATCTCTCTGTTGAAAGGGCTTGCAGCACTTGACGAGCAAAGTTATAGTGACACAAATTCAGGAAGTCCATGACAATTTTGGGGCAGCAACTCCGAACAGTCAAAATTTCACAAGCTAAGCATCTTGATGGAGCACAAAGACTGACTCAATAGTAAGGCATTGAAGATATATTATTTTAAATAATAATTTCAGGCCTGTAAATGGCCACGTTCTGCTTTTTCCTGGCTTTTGTTGCAGCAAGCTGTTGCAATCAAACTGATCCATGATTGAGCATTTACAGTGTAATTGCAGAATTAATGAAGCATTACTTTGTAGATTACTTGTATTCTGCCCATCTTTCATACCGTCTGTTTAACTTTACTGCTGGAATGTAAGACCTCCATAGCAACAAGAAGCTGATCACCAAGTCATTTAGTTACGTTATGTTGCACCATACATCGTCTACAATTCGTGTTAGTTAGTAGGGAACAGCAACCTGGAAGGTTAATGTAAATCACATTTCTTTTGTCAAGTACAAGTTCCACTTCTGAAGAAAAATATCTGTCATGTACGTATCAAGAATATACTTGCATTTTTTAAATTAACTCTTCCAAATACTAAACTTCCCCTGATAAAAATTCAAATAACCATTGAAATGGCTTTGAATTCTAAGGTTTTGAAAGTGGACAACGCGGTCAAAATCAAAGTCAAAATGGTGGCACTTCCTTAGCTTCCAAATTCAGCTAAGCAAAGATTCTTCATAATGAGCCATCCAACAGCATTTGAAGTCCCCACTTTGTCACTGACAAAGGATTAATCTCTGAACAGCGAGGTACTTTGGACCATTCTCTCCATCCTTTGCCTTCATCTTGCAAAGCTTGGTTCTTTTGCCATGTGCTTGCTTAATACACGCACACACTCAGCAATTCAGGAACAGTTTCTTCCCCTCTGCCATCCAATTTCCAAATGGATATTGAACCCATGAACACTACCTCACTATTTTTTTTTAATTTTCTGTTTTTGCACTACTTATTTTAATGAACTATTTAATATACATATATACTTACTGTAACTTAGCTTTTACTTCTATACTTATCATGTATTGCATTGTACTACTGCTGCACAGTAAACAAATTTCATGACAGATGCCGGTGATGTTAAACCTGATTCTGATATATTTTTCAGCAAATTAAAATACTCAGTTCTTCCACCATGCCTTCTTTACTCGTGGGGTAAAGTACAAGTAGAATCATGCTACATTTTAATTCTCACAGTTGTAATATGAAAGTGAACAAGGTTTGTTTTAGAACCTCCATTCTCAATCACATCGTTGAAGGACGTTGCTCTCTAGGCTTCTAGGCTGATGCGATTCAATCCACACTTTTTTCAAAGTTCAAAGTAAATTTATTATCGAAGTACATATATGTCACCGTATACAATCCTGAGATTCATTTTCTTGCGGCATAATCAATAAATTCATTATAGAATAATAACCAAGATAGAATCAATGAAAGTCCACAACAGTTTGGGTGTTCAACCAGGGTGCAAAAGACAACAAACTGTGCAAATACAAAAAGAAAGAAATAAGAAGAAGAAATAAATAAGCAAAAAATATTGGGAATGTGAGATGTGGAATGCACAGAAGCAAGCAGAGCAAAATGACTTTGGCTTTCTCTGTGTACCAAGTCCCACTCAAGCCGAACAAGAGTCTGAAAAATAATAAGAATAAAATAAGCACATTTACAAAGCTCAGCCTGTTCTGAAAACAGACGAACGTGTCCACAGCAACAGGAGAAAACAAGCAAACTCTGCCAGAATGACTTCCAACTGCTGTGGAAGTTCATATCTATTTCTGCAAAAACATTGTGCAGTGCGCCAATATTTCCTTGTTATCACAACAAAATCAAATGAAATGGAATATTTATCATAGAACTCACAGTTCACAATACTTTTATTGATACTATTTCCCATTTCCAAAAAAAATCACAAAACAAGTTATCATCCATTTTTCTTCCGCCGTCTCCGTCTCCGAGCCTACTTCTTCGGCAAGGACTCTTCCACCCCCACCGATGACCCCTTCTCCCGTCTTCAACCCTCCTCTTCTTCATGGACACCCCGCTCTGGTCTTCTGCCTGCTCTGGATCTCTTTATTGCTAACTGCCAACGGGACATCAACCGTCTCGACTTCACCGCACCTTGTCCCCATTCCAACCTCACTCCTTCCGAACGCTCTGCTCTCCACTCCCTCCGCACTAATCCTAACCTTATTATTAAACACGCCGATAAGGGGGGTGCTGTTGTAGTCTGGCGTACTAACCTCTACCTTGCCGAGGCACAGCGACAACTCGCGGATACCTCCTCTTATTTATCCCTCGATCGTGACCCCACTAAGGAGCACCAGGCCGTTGTCTCCCACACCATCACCGACTTTATCCACTCAGGG
Organism: Mobula birostris; assembly: GCF_030028105.1. NCBI lineage: Eukaryota > Metazoa > Chordata > Chondrichthyes > Myliobatiformes > Myliobatidae > Mobula > Mobula birostris. Next base: position 26,216,659 of record NC_092374.1, on the reverse strand, counting down.
GATCTCCCATCCACTGCTACCAACCTTATAGTTCCCACACCCCGCACTTCCCGTTTCTACCTCCTACCCAAGATCCACAAACCTGCCTGTCCTGGCCGACCTATTGTCTCAGCTTGCTCCTGCCCCACCGAACTCATTTCTGCATACCTCGACACTGTTTTATCGCCCCTTCTTCAATCCCTTCCGACCTATGTTCATGACACTTCTCACGCTCTTAAACTTTTCGATGATTTTAAGTTCCCTGGCCCCCACCGCTTTATTTTCACCATGGATGTCCAGTCCTTATATACTTCCATCCCCCATCAGGAAGGTCTCAAAGCTCTATGCTTCTTTTTGGATTCCAGACCTAATCAGTTCCCCTCTACCACCACCCTGCTCCGTCTAGCGGAATTAGTCCTTACTCTTAATAATTTCTCCTTTGGCTCCTCCCACTTCCTCCAAACTAAAGGTGTAGCTATGGGCACCCGTATGGGTCCTAGCTATGCCTGCCTTTTTGTTGGGTTTGTGGAACAATCTATGTTCCGTGCCTATTCTGGTATCTGTCCCCCACTTTTCCTTCGCTACATCGACGACTGCATTGGCGCTGCTTCCTGCACGCATGCAGAACTCGTTGACTTTATTAACTTTGAATCCAACTTTCACCCTGCCCTCAAGTTTACCTGGTCCATTTCCAACATCTCCCTCCCCTTTCTAGATCTTTCTGTCTCTGTCTCTGGAGACAGCTTATCCACTGATGTCTACTATAAGCCTACTGACTCTCACAGCTATCTGGACTATTCCTCTTCTCACCCTGTCTCTTGCAAAAACGCCATCCCCTTCTCGCAATTCCTCCGTCTCCGCCGCATCTGCTCTCAGGATGAGGCTTTTCATTCTAGGACGAGGGAGATGTCTTCCTTTTTTAAAGAAAGGGGCTTCCCTTCCTCCACTATCAACTCTGTTCTTAAACGCATCTCCCCCATTTCACGTACATCTGCTCTCACTCCATCCTCCCGCCACCCCACTAGGAATAGGGTTCCCCTGGTCCTCACCTACCACCCCACCAGCCTCCGGGTCCAACATATTATTCTCCGTAACTTCTGCCACCTCCAACGGGATCCCACCACTAAGCACATCTTTCCCTCCCCCCCTCTCTCTGCATTCCGCAGGGATCGCTCCCTACACAACTCCCTTGTCCATTCGTCCCCCCCATCCCTCCCCACTGATCTCCCTCCTGGCACTTATCCGTGTAAGCGGAACAAGTGCTACACATGCCCTTACACTTCCTCCCTTACCACCATTCAGGGCCCCAAACAGTCCTTCCAGGTGAGGCAACACTTCACCTGTGAGTCGACAGGGGTGATATACTGCGTCCGGTGCTCCCAATGTGGCCTTTTATATATTGGCGAGACCCGACGCAGACTGGGAGACCGCTTTGTTGAACATCTACGCTCTGTCCGCCAGAGAAAGCAGGATCTCCCAGTGGCCACACATTTTAATTCCACATCCCATTCCCATTCTGACATGTCTATCCACGGCCTCCTCTACTGTAAAGATGAAGCCACACTCAGGTTGGAGGAACAACACCTTATATTCCGTCTGGGTAGCCTCCAACCTGATGGCATGAACATCGACTTCTCTAACTTCCGCTAATGCCCCACCTCCCCCTCGTAACCCATCTGTTACTTATTTTTATGCACACATTCTTTCTCTCACTCTCCTTTTTCTAGCTCTGTCCCTCTGAATATACCTCTTGCCCATCCTCTGGGTCCCCCCCCCTTGTCTTTCTTCCCGGACCTCCTGTCCCATGATCCTCTCGTATCCCCTTTTGCCTATCACCTGTCCAGCTCTTGGCTCTATCCCTCCTCCTCCTGTCTTCTCCCATCATTTTGGATCTCCCCCTCCCCCTCCATCTTTCAAATCCCTTACTCACTCTTCCTTCAGTTAGTCCTGACAAAGGGTCTTGGCCTGAAACGTCGACTGTACCTCTTCCTAGAGATGCTGCCTGGCCTGCTATGTTCACCAGCAACCTTGATGTGTGTTGCTTGAACTTCCAGCATCTGCAGAATTCCTGTTGTTATCATCCATTTATATGTCATAACATTTTTTATTATTTGTTAAATCATTTGTGATATTATTTTATGTGCTATGTGTGAGACTTAGGTACTTTGTCATGCACCTTGGTCCAGAGGAACATTGTTTCATTTGGCAGTCTACATGTATATGGCTGAATGACAATAAGCTTGGAACTTGACTTGAGCATATTTCCAAACTGTTCATAATGTTATTACTGCTGTCTTTTCAAATCACTTCCTTCTCATTAAACCAGGCATCATTTAGATCATGAGCACAACTTCTCTATAAGTGATTCACAGCAACTCATCAGCCATCTCCAGAACTTGACAGTGAACTTAATTCTCAGCTTTGTAGCAGAAGACGTGATTTGCTGCTTCGTGAGGATTGTGAAACTGACATGTTTTTATTGTGGATAATGCACAAAAGAGAGATCTCCAATCAACTAAAAATAATCTGCATAAATTCACAGATGTACATCAGTGGTCCTCAACCACCAGGCCGCAAAGCATGTGCTACCGGGCTGCGAGGAAACTATATGATTTGGCGATATGAAGCGATATGAGTCAGCTGCATCTCTCCTCATTCCGTCATGCTCACTGTTGAACTTGAACGCACACGAGGTCATTACGAATGCAATGTCATCAGTTGGTCATTAACATACAACTACTCGATGAGTAAAAAACAAACATTGCTTGACAGTTTCTTTGGAAGAGGTGGTAGGGGACATAAAATGCCTAACGATGATGATAACGCAGAGACAGCTGAGGCCGAGACTGCAAAAAAAAAAGAAAGCTTCCTTCAACAGAAAATACGACGAGTCGTACATAAAATATGGCTTTATTGCGACCGGTGACTCGCATGCTCCAAGCCCCCTGTGTGTGATATGTGGAGACGAGCTGGCTAATGAGGCAATGAAGCCCTCAGAATTGCTTTGGCACCTTGAGACCAAGCACCCTGCACTTAAAGACAAAACCGTTGAGTTTTTTGAGCGGAAAAAACGTGAGCAAGCAGGACAGAAGCAAGTGCTGAGAGCCACTACCTCCACCAATGCTGCTGCTCTCAGAGCATCACACTTATTGGCAAGCTGTGTTGCTAAGGCTAAGAAGCCTTTCACCGTTGGTGAAGAATTGATTCTGCCTGCTGCCAAGGACATGTGCCGTGAACTGTTGAGAGAAGCTGCAGCTAACAAGATGGCACAGGTTTCTCATTTAGCTACCACAGTTTCAAAGAGAATCGATGACATAGCGGAGGACATCGAAGAACAGCTGTTGGAACAGCTTAACGAGTCACGATGGTATGCTACTTCAGGTCGACAAGTCTAACGATGTCGACAACAAGGCAATACTGTTGGTTAATGTGCGATATATGTTTCAAGATGACGTGCACAAGGACATGTTGTGTGCACTGCCGCTGCCAACTAACACAACTGGGGCAGAACTATTCAAGCCTTTGAATGACTACATGTCAGGAAAACTGGACTGGTCATTTTGTGTTGGAATATGCACAGAGGGGGCTGCAGCTATGACTGGACAGCTGTCTGGTTTCACTACCCGAGTCAAAGAGGTTGCTCCTGAATGCCAGTCTACACACTGTGTCACACACAGGGAAATGCTGGCTAGCTGAAAAATATCACCTGATCTTAACAGTGTATTGAGTGATGTTGTTGAATTTATCAATCACATCAGAGCAAGAGCCCTTTAACTCACTTCTGTTTGAGCAGCTTTGTGAGGAAATAGATACAGAACACAAACGCCTTCTCTTACACACTGAAGTCAGGTGGCTATCAAGGGGAAGAGCCCTGGCCAGGGTTTTTGAGTTAAGAGAGCAGCTACAGAGATTTCTTCCAGGAAAAAAGTCACCACTGGCAGCACACTTCAGTGACGAGGAGTGGATAGCAAAACTCGCTTATCTGTGTGACATCTTCAACCTGCTCAATGAACTCAATTTGTCACTTCAGGGGAGAATGA